>NW_020837974.1:8742317-8806512 GCF_003676395.1 Aethalodelphis obliquidens
TTTTTTTTTTTTTTTTTTTTTTTTTTGCGGTACGCGGGCCTCTCATTGCTGTGGCCTCTCCCGTTGCGGAGCACAGGCTCCGGACGCGCAGGCTCAGCGGCCATGGCTCACGGGCCCAGCCGCTCCGCGGCATGTGGGATCTTCCCGGACTGGGGCACGAACCCACGTCCCCTGCATCGGCAGGCGGATTCTCAACCACTGCGCCACCAGGGAAGCCCGGAAGTGCAGAGTCTTAACCACTGGACCACCAGGGAAGTCCCCCAAGGGGCTTAGAAACAAAGGTTCCCCTTAGCCCACAGCCAGCAAATGACCCATCCTCTGAGAGCTTTACTGCCTTCACCTGGGCCTGGCCTGAGTTGGGTTCTCTCGTCCTGAGGACCAAGCGAGCCTCCCAGATGGCCCTCCTGGCTCCCTTGACTCCCAGGAGACTCCTGGATCTGCGTCTCTGAGCCCCACCTACTCAAACTGCAGCTTGGCCAGAGGCCCTCCCTGGGAACATGGCCAGCCAGCAGGGCGGACTTAATGCAGTGAAGACCACGTTCCTCCCCGCAGTGCCCCGGAAAGCAGGGCCCTTGTCCTAATTCCTCCTGATTCCTCTTTACAGGACCACTTGCCCCCAGCCCCCAGGGTCAGATCTTCCTCTGCCCCGCCTTCATCCTGCAGCCTTCCCCTTTCCCAGTTGTTCCCTTCTTGAAGCCCTGTCTTCCTGGCTCCCCACTGCTACCCTTGACCACCTGCAGCTTCCAGCCTGTCTCCTCCCTGGAGCCTCCCAGGCAGCACTCCCAGCGACTGGCCTCAAACACAGCAGGGCAAGAGAGCATCTACAGGCTGGAGGGGCAGCAGGAGCCATCACTCAGCCCACCCTCTGTGGCCCGACTCCCCTCCGCCCTCACCAGGGGCTCCAGCCCTCCTCAGCCCAGCTCCGAAAGCCAAGGGTTACTAGCCCCGCTTTACCTCTTGAGTCTGTGTCTGGCTCTTCGTACATAGCAGCCTGTCTGTCTTTCTGCTGCCTACACGAGCCTGGGTGTCCTAGCTGGGACTCCCTCTCCCTCCCCGTGGGCCTGCTCGGTGAGACAGCTCCGCTTCCACACAGATGCACATGGCCTGTTTCACTCACCATGCTTGGTCACGCTACCCTCCTGCCCAGCCCTGCCGCCCAGTCTTCCTGCATGCGCTCCGATTTTCCCCAGCTGCCCATCTCCCGCCACAGTTCCATCCACACGCTCCTCTCCCAGACCCCATGGGAGGAAAGTTCAAGTGCGCTGGCAGTTGAAATGGGGTGTAGGGCAGTCCCTGTCCGTGCAGATGCACGAGCTGCTCCAGGATTGGCAGGGGCCTGGTAGCAGCCCTGCACAGTCCTCTTGAATTGCCTGAGAGCTTCTGGTTTTCTCGATTTGAAACTGCTGTCTGCCCACTCATACCCCAGCCCATTTATGTGTATCATTTCTCTGGAGGGAAGCACATTTCCTGGATGCTTTAGCAGCTGCAGCTGCAGTCCCAAAGGGAGCCACTGGTAAGCAGGACTGGAAATAGAATTCTAGATCTGGAGGTTCGCAGATGATAAAACCAGGGCTCAGGCACTCAGGCTCATGCACACCTAGTGCCAGAGTGAGGGGCTACCCCAGACCACTGGCCCTTCCTCCTAGGATGGCCCTCTCCCTGACCAGGAGGGGGCATTTCCAGGAGCTGCACCCCCGGGCTCCCGGGTATGTGCCCACAACTCCCTTGGTCCTGGAGGGGGCCTGGTGATAGCAGAGCCCTTGACCTTTCCCAGCTCTAAGTGGCACTCCAGGCCTCTTCTCATTACGCATTTATGCTGAGGGTCCCCAGGGGTAGCTGTGACATCTCCAGCAGTCCCAGCAGGGGCAGACGCACCCCAGCTGATGGAGGGGCTTCCATGGCCTTGCTCCTGGAAGGCTGACAAGCTGTCAGCAGACAGTGATCTGAGCCCCAGCAGTGCCTGAGTTTACCCTGGGAAAGTGAGCTGTGGATACAGAGGGAAAGCAGGGAATTTGCAGGCAGACGACCTGTCATAGTCACATCTATGGGACCTTGGGAAGACACTGGCCTCTCCATAGCTCAGGATCCATATCTGTAGAACTGTGAGCTGGGGGGATGAGACAGGACAGTGTAGGCAGAGCATCTGGTCTGGTGCCTGGCACGTTGCAGGTGAGTTCCTTGCTCCCATGGACCCTGTGATGGGCAGGCCACTCACAGATGTTTATTACTTTTAATGCAGTCTCAACACTGCCCTTCAGTAGCTAAACCTTTACTGAGCGGCTGCTCAGAGGCCAGGCCAGAGCCCTTGTGCCAATTTGGTGGTACTGCCTGCTCAGTGCCCAAAATGGAGATTACCACCCATGCTCCTGTTTGGGCCTCTTGTGAACATCAACACACCTGAGGCTGGTCCGGGTGAGGAGATCTGGTGGCCTGTCCACAAGAAAGCCAGGGGTTCCTGCAGACCCGGTACCTGGCTGTGGCGTGAGCTCGAGACTCCAATCAGATGAGTTAAGCTTCTGACAACCTGGCCCTTCAGGACCACAAAGGATGAGGCTTTTGGGGGCAGCTGTGGCAACTCACTGAGCTGAGTCGTTTCACACGGATGCCCACTGAGATCCAGGGCTCGGCAGAAACGTCCAGGTGGGGAACCTTTTTGCCACCAGCTGCCCCTGCCAGCCGAGGGCCTCCCCAGAAGAGTTATCAGCTTCACATTTTATTGTCACCATGTCACCAGCACCTGGGTATTGCTGAGAGGTTCCTATAGAATGAAATTTGCATATTGAAAGCAAGTAACTAGGATTCCATATAAATTAGAGGTATGCTGCAAAAAGTCATGGGAAAGACTTCCCACTGGTTCCATCTGAGAGGTTTTGGCAAGATAATGTGGGGATGGAGGCTGATTCACTTTGTAACCTCCAGATGCTGGGGTAACATTTGTAACCACCAAGGAGGTGGGAATTTTAGTCACTACCTAGCACTTCACTCTCTTTTCTAGTACTTTCTTAACTCTGGGGTCTCCCTTCTGCATTCTCTGCTTTTCTTTTACTTCCCCTCATTCCCCTATGGTTAAGGGATTTTCTTGGTCATGCCCAGATATCTCGTTCATTGATTACAGTTTCCTGCCTAAGCTGCAATCATCTTCTCTCTCTCTGGCGTGTTATAGTCAATATTTATTTTAACTTCAGTTTAAGAATTTGGGACAATGCCAGGTATCTCTAAGATATAGGCCTGTTTAGTGTGTTCAGGGGAAATGTTTCAACTACTTCAGAAGTCATTTCTTAGGGCGCATCCTTGCGTATCCACAGCAGATACGCCTATTATACAGCAGCACACACAGCAGAGGGGGAATAAGGGTTGAAGTCCAAGGGGCAGCTAGCAGGCCCTGCATTTGAATCATTGATGCTCGGTACCTGGCACTGGGGATTTATGCAAATCACTTAGGGGCAGAAGGGGAAGGCAGCTGAATTCAGTGTAATTAATATATAATTAATAAACAAGGTTTTAAAATGAAGAAAAACAACCCCGTAAATTAAAATACATTACTAACAATAACATAGTTCACACTTCCTGCCAACCCCAGTGAGGGCAGGTTTCCCACAGGTAGGGCAGTGCCAGGTGCCCAGGATGCTGCCCAGTGCAATGCAGCGTGAACCCGCAACAGGGGCTACGAGCGGAGTAGGGGTTACGAGGGGGGGCTCTGGAATACACTGCCTGCGTTCAACCCTGGCTCCCCTGCCTATTAGCTATGGGGCCTGGGAAAGGCACTTAACCTCTCTGGGTCTCCTTCCTTATCTGTAATATAAGGATAATAATAGTAACGCTTAGTATACAGGGTTGTTGTGGGGACTAAAAGAAATAACGCCTGTAAAGTACTTGTCATAGTGCCTGGCACCTGGTAAGAACTCAGGAGACGTTATCAGTTGCTATTATTATTCACGGCATGACACAGTGCCGCCTCACCTCCCACCCCCGCTGCCAGCAGCACCCCCCTTCCCACTCGCCTTGTGATGCCCTGCCCTTCAGGTATCCTGAGATACATTCTAGGTCAGGGGACTCTTTATGCATCTTGAGGTCTTTTTCTTTTTCAACTTTTAAGGGTAATCAGAGCCCCTGCAGAGAGAGGCAGCGGAAGGCTTTTCCCACTGGAGTCAAAGTGACTCGTTGAAAAGGCCAGGTTCTGTCCAAAGAAAGACCCGTGGAAATACTCCATGAGGTTGAGAGTCCGCCGCCGATGCAGGGGACATGAGTTCGTGCCCCGGTCCGGGAAGATCCCACATGCCGCGGAGCAGCTGGGCCCGTGAGCCATGGCCGCCGGGCCTCCGCGTCCCGAGCCTGTGCTCCGCGGCGGGAGGGGCCCCAACAGTGAGAGGCCCGCGTACTGCAAAACAAAAAAATAATAATAATAATACCTATTCTATCTGCCTTAACCTGAGTTGAATGAGATAATGGGCAAAAAGACATTTTATAAACTTTGCAGCCCTCTGTATATGCTTACTGTTAGTGGTAGCAGTTAGCATAGTAACATGCATTATATAAGGCCATTTTGTAGGGAGTATTGTTTAGTTGTTTTTTTTTTTAAATATTTATTTATTTAGGCTGCACTGGTCTTAGTTGAGGCACGCAGGATCTTCGTTATGGCATGCGGGATCTTTTAGTTGCGGCATGTGGAATTCCTAGTTGCAGCATGTGGAATCTTTAGTTGAGGCTTGTGCACTCTTAGTTGCGGCATGCATGTGGGATCTAGTTCCCCAACCAGAGATTGAACCTGAGCTCCCTGCATGGGGAGGGCGGAGTCTTACCCTTTGGACCACCAGGGAAGTCCCTATTGTTTGGTTTAAACCTCATTGCTGGGAATTAATGGAATCTCATGCCTCAAAGTACTCGAAGGCCCAGCCCTGAGCCTCTCAGCGGGGTTCTTCAGTGTGGTAGTTGTAGGGCTAGGCGGCAGAATCACGGTTCTCCAGTAGGTGTCACCCTCCACCAGGACGCATCCTCTGCACCTTCTGTACCGGCTTCCTGGGTCCATTTAGCACTTCTTAGTTGAAGTTAGGTGGAGCAGTGATTCGAGTGTGGAATTTGGATGGACAAGAGGCCTGGGGCAAGTTAGTAAGTATGGGGTGGGGCACTCAGGGAGGCTCAGCCTCTGCCTGAGGGAACTCACAGGTGAGCAGAGAGAGCCCAGGGCAAGGACCACCCCCATCCAAGGTTGATGCAGGCTATACCCAGAGGCTGTCCATTGCAGGAAGGGACTCTGAGTGACTGGCTATGTCTGGATGGGTCAGGGATGTCTTTGTAGAGAAGGTGATGCTTGAGATGGGTTCTAAAAGGTGAAAAAGAATCTTCCAAGCTGAGGAGGTGGGAAGGACATTCCAGGAATGTCCTGCGGTGGGCCAGGACTTCATTGATGGGGTGGACAGGAAAGGATGGGAGAAGGTGGCTAGGATGGAGGGGGATGAGGCCAGGTTAGTAAGGACCTTGAGGGCCAGATGAACTGTGCAAAGGTTTTTTGTTTCATTTTGTTTTTGTTTCCATTTGGGGTCAGCCAGTAAGGAGTCACAGCTAAAGGTGTAGAAGATGAACTGGACATGTAGCGACTGGAGGCAGGGAGGCCAGTTAGGAGGCTGTGGTTTAAAGTCTTACCCAGTGCAGGAGCAATTGGTATGGGGAGGGAAGACATAGACTGGAAACTGTTGGCAAGAAAGAACTGCATGGACATGGGAACTGATTAGATGGGGTGAGAGTGGCAGTTGTCAGTGGAGGAGTTAAGACTGACCTTGATGTTTCTAGCCTGATGAACTAAGTGGATGTGGAACCATTAGTGAAGACAGAAAACAGGAGCTGGAGCAGATTGTGAAAACAGAGGGAAAAGAAAATTTTATCTTTGGATTCCTTGAGTATGAGGTGCCTGTGAGACTTCCCCAGGTGTTGATATCTGGTAGACAGTTGAATATAGTGACCTGGAGCTGATGAAGAAAGGACAGCAGCCTGAGGGGCACAGCATTCTTATTTTGACCTACTGTTTCTCTTTCTATCCAGTTTATTCAAAAGAGACTCCTCCAGCCTGAGCTGGGTTTCATGCATATTTCAAATTGCTTCTCTCTGTAGTGGCACAATTAGAAATGTCTTTTCTTAAAAGCCTGAGACCACAGGATGCCTCGTGGCACAGCCGCTGTGGAATGGGGAATGCAAAGCCCCCATCTTTTCACTTCTTCTCTAAGTCTGAACCTGTCACCCCAAGAAGAGTTGCAGGAAAGGCAGGCACCCAAAGATGTTTGTGTGCTGGGCAGGCCTAGCAGGTGACGGGTTAGCCAAGGCAAAGAAGCCCAGGCTCTCTTAAGAAGCTGTTTGCTCCTTCCCTGTATTTGTATGTTGTGTGCGCACATGCATCCGTATGCTTGCCTGTAGGTACTTTCTTATTTGCCAGGGTGCCCCCCCTGCCCCCCAAATGGAGCAGGAGAGGAACAGCCCTATTCATGGCTCCTGCTGGCCTCTCTTTCACAAGAGCAGCTCCCCAGCAAAGAAGTCCAGCAGAGAGAGCAGCCCTGAGGCAGGCGCCTGCCTTTGGGCAGCATGTTTGTTTCCTGTGTCCATTGTAACAAATTATCATCAACTTGGTAGCTAAAACAACAGGAATTGATTCTCTCCTTGTTCTGGAGGCCGGAAGTCCGAAATCACATCACTGGGCCAAAATCAAGGTGTTGACGGGGCCCACTCTTTTCACAGGCTCTAGGAGAGAATCTCTTCCTTGCCTGTTGCAGCTTCTGGTGGCTGACAGCACTTCTTAGCTTGTGGCCGCATCACTCTAATCTCCACATCCTCTGTGTGTCGTATCTCCCTTTTACAAGGATGCCCAAGACTGCATCAAAGGTCTACGCAGATAATCCAGGGTCTTCTTCCCACCTCAGGAGCCTCGGCTTAATCATATGTGCACATGACCTTTGCCACGTAGAGTAGTATTTACAGGTTCCAGGGATTAGGACCTGATATCTTTGGTGGTGTGTGTGTGGCAGCGGCAGGGGGCGGGGGCATCATTCAACCTACTACAGGTAAGGTTTGGGAAAGATCTTTCATTCAACCCTTAACAACTGTGTGTGAAGCAGGTGTCACTATCCCCAATTTTAGCAATGAGAAAATGGGCTTTGCCAGCTAAGATGTCAAGATCTATTGGGAGACCTTGATCAACCCCAGAGTTAAGGGTTCATAATATTTTTATTTTCATTTATTATTATTTTGGCCACGAGGCACAGCATATGGGATCTTAGTTCCCTGACCAGGGATTGAACCCGTGGCCCCTGCGTTGGAAGCACAGAGTCTTAACCACTGGACCGCCAGGGAAGTCCCGGGTTCATAATATTTTTAAAACATGAAATCTATCTTTTTTTTTTTTTAAAGAAAAAAGATGGTTGTCCATTTAAACAACCAGCAGATAATCCAAAACTCACTTCTGCATTGGGTGACTCCTGCTGGCTCACCTGGCCCTGACCTCCCTTAGGTGTCCGGGTTGGAGGATGAGGAAGTGGTGGCATGCTTCCCTCCTGCCTCGTACCTCATTTGGGTCGACTCTTGTGGACATGTCAGTAGCAGGGTCTATGGGAGCCCAGAATACCAGAACTGACCAGGGCACCCTCCTGCCTTCCCTGGCTGGGGCACAGTGCTGGAAGAGCTGGGCTTGCCAGGGGCAGCCCTGGGGTGGGGCGGGAGAGTCAGTGTGCGGTCCAGACTCAGGGTTAGACAGAGAGACCTGGGCCCAGAGAGCCTTTTCCTGAAGCTGAGGGACCCTGGACTGGGCTCCGGACCTGGGAAGTAAAAATAACCACCACGACAAGAAGCCCCTGACCTTCCTGTACTTTTGCTTTTATATCTTATTTATATCATCTTTTATATCATGGGGTTCTCACATCCCCCTAGAAGGCAGGCAGAGAAACAGCCCCTATGACATAGATCAAGAACTCAGCTTTGAAGGGGAGGGTGCTGCCCTAGTCAGCCCAGCAGGCCCTGGGGCCAGGATGGGGGACTTAGCAGTGCTGCCTCCCCAGCCCCTCGGTGTGGGTCAGAGGGCCAGTGTTGTGGGTGCATCCACCTGTTTATAAAACCGGATTTCACTCCGTGGCAGCATGAGAAGCTCTTTTGGGCTTGGGCTGTACTGTCCTTAGTGAGGTTTCTTCTGCCCTCATTTCTTGCCAGGTGTGTGACCTGGGGCAAATCACTCCCCTATCTCTGGGCCTCAGTTTCCTTACCCTGTAAAGCAGGGCTGGTGTAAGTGGACTGAGGTCCGTGCTGACTCTGCTGAGCTGGAAGGCTGCTTCTTCCTGCACCTCCGAGGATGTGAGGCAGCCTGTGTTGAAACCATAGGCTTGGGCCTCCAGCCTTTTTCTGGAGACCGTGCCTCAAAAGAGCATTTGCCAGGAGCCCTTTTCTGCCACCAGCCGCATCTCCTTGCAGAGAGGAGTCTGTCTCCCATTTCTCTTAGGTAGACTAGGCATTGAGTAAGGGAGTCTGGCTTGAGAGAAAGGGGCTCTGAGCTCAGGGCAGACATCATTTAGAAGCCAGTAGGCAGGTTGGCTCTGGGCTCCCTTGCGGGGGGCCTCGGAGCCTTCCGGGGATACCTGCACCACTTCCTGCTATTCGTCCATCTGTTTGCGGACCCCAGACTCTTCTGGGCGTCCCCTCCGGATTAGCCGCAGGCGGCTAACCACTGGGTTTGAATTCCGCCTTTGTCCAGTGAAGCCAAGTGGGGAGGGGCCGAGCAGACCCCCTGCCCCCACTGGAATGTCGGCTCGGTGCGCCCCCCAGCTCTCCCCGCTTTTCAGCCGCCTCCGCCGCCCACTTCCTGAGTCCCACTGACCCCACCACCCAAACGCGCACACCCGCGCACACACTCACACTCACACTCACTCCCCGGCGGCCTCGCTGCGGGCTCAGCGATCCTGGCCGCGGGCCTCGGGGAGAAGCGACCTTTTGTTATTCAAATCACACCCTCGCCGCGCGCCCGGGCCGCAGGCTCCGGCCCCGGGAATCCGTCCATTGATCCCACCCCGCCCGGCATCCCCGCACCGCCACCACCGTCACCGCTACCGCCGCGGCGGCTCGGGCGCCTGCGGCAGATTTCGGGATTCCCCGGCCCCCGGGTGCTCCACCGCGCCGGGCCGCGCCTCCCCCGCCCCCGGTGCGCGCTGCGGCTCGGCGCGCGGCCCCCTCCCCTTCCCCGCCTCCCCTCCCCCTCCCCTTCCTTTCTCCGGACCAGCCTCGGTCCTGCCGCCGCCGCCGTCGCCGCCGCCGCCGCCGCCGCCTTCCCCGGTCCGCGGGGGCCCTGCCGGCCGCCCTCCCCGCAGCATGGCACCATCCGGGCTGAATTAGCTGGGAGCAGCGTTCGGGGCACGCGGGATCTCCAGGGGCGGGGGGGTGCCCTGCAGCCTCGGTCATGGATGTGAGCAAGATGGTAAGTGAAGAGAGGGGGCTCTGCCCTGGAACCTCCGCGTCCGCGTCCCCGTCCCTCCCCCCGTCCCTCTCTCCCTCCCAGTCGGCTTGATCCATTGAAAGTTTCTGGATGGTTGATCCTGCCTGTTGGCCCCAACTCCAGGCGTGCTGGAGGAGGGAGCGGGGCCAGGATCCTGGAGGCGGGTGGCCGACACAGCTGGGCTTCCCGGTTTCCCGCCGCGCTGCCGCCAGGGCTGCCCCGGAGAGCTCGCTAGACTCCAGGGAGAGAGGGCTGTTGAGTTCGCCTCCCACACTGGGGAACCAGCCTGGTGGAGGGAGGACAGGGCTGCGGGAAGGGGGCTCGTCCTACCTCCTCCAGAGCCCCTGCTCTCACACGTATTTGAGAGTTATGGGAAGATTTTTGGACTGAGCCAGTGGGCAGGAGGGCACAGGTGGGTGGCCTGGAAGAGCAGTGAGGAGAAGCCAGGGCTTTAACCATCCTGCAGGGTGAGGGGACAGGGATGGACCCCTTGGCACAGAATCCTTGGAGGCGTGTTCTAGATTCACCACTTGTAGACCCCCGACTGCCTTGGCTTAGGGGGCAGCAGACACCATTGACTCTTAAGCATCTAATTCTCTGGAGGGAGCTGATTCTTCCCCCAGGGCAGCCCTCCACTCCCCCAGGGGCACAGTAGGAGCTGAATACAGTGTTGTTCATTGATTAATTGAGGAGCAGCCCTGGGGGTTGGGGTGGGAGTGGCGGTGGGATGTGATTTGGGGGACTCTGAAGGGAGGGGTTCTCTGGGAGCACTTGGAGACCTGGGGCAGGTTTGTCTAAGTTCTGATTGGCTCCCACTCTGAATGAAGATTTAAAGTTGTCCTTGAGATCACTACCACCCTGACCCTGGCTTTAGACCCACACCCCAGCCTTACAACCTTTGAGGGCAGGTGCCTCAGGTTGGAGAGGTACCCCATGATGGCCTGTGCTTCATGGGGGCCCCAGGGCTTCAGAGGAAAAGACCTGGGTTGGGGTGTGTCTGGGGAAGGGGGCCTCTGGATCTGCCTATACCTTAGGGAAGGGAAGGTACTGGAATTTCAGTTGGTCTTGTACAGAATTAGGCTAGTTTTTCCCAGAAAGTGTCCTTTGGAAGTAGCCATCTCTTTGGAGAAGACCAGTAAGCTCCGGGCCCTGCCAAGCCTTTGGCATTCTGTCTTGGGTAGGCGACAGTGGGATAGGGAGCAGAGGATGGGTGAGAGTCGTTCCTTCCCGTGGCAGGAGACCACTCTCAAACTGAGCGCTGCCCCTGGGGCGAGGGGCCTCACTGGCTTTCATCTTTGTCTGAGGACACAAACCTGCCCATGGTTGGGCAATGCCAAGAGGCTGGACAACCACTCCCTATGTGTGTATCATGAAAGCTTATTTTCTCTGGGTAACTATTAGAAATACCCCTCAAAAAAGTCATCTATGCATCTGTGAGGGTGGGAAGGGGGAAGGCTGAGCAGCAGCCAGGCCCTTTCCAGGATCTGTCTTAGCAAGACCGGAGTCACCTGTGTAGGCTATGGGGGGGGGGGGGGGGGAGGTACAGGGAACCTGAAGTTCTAGTCCAATGGCTACCAAACCAGATCACCTCTGAGCTTCCTTCTGTCCCTGAGCTTAGATTCTTTCCAAAGGCTGGTCTGTGAGGACCAGCTTACAGGGTTTAGGGACCTCTGTCTCTAGAGATCTGGTCCACTTCTGACACTACCACCTACCTCCATTCATCCCCTCTTTAACTCAACAGTGCTTATTTAATTCCTGTCATTTCTATAGCAAGTGCTGTGTGAAGGACACAGAAACGTAACGTATGGCCTCTTTGCTCCTCAGGCCCTTAGCATCTGGGTGAGGGGTCCAGAGATATGCAGGTCGACCTAACAGCTATTAATGCAGGCCCCGATCAGAAGGCTGTGGGGTCTGCGAAGGGATGGGCTGCAGAGTCCAGAAGAAAGACGAGGCCCTAGGCTGGGTCTTCAAGGCTGAGTGGAGTCGGCTCTGCTGAGAGCAGTGAGGGGCATTGCGTCTTAGGAGTTCCAGGAAGACAAATGGGCAGAACCCATTGGGTGAGACTGAGGACGTCTGGCTGGGACAGAGGTTTGAGATCAGAAAATGTTAAGATCTCTGGTTGGGGCCCAACCAGAAAGGCCTTGAACGCCAGCCAAGGCGTTCCGACTTTGGCCTGTAGGCAGTGGGTAACCTTCAGAGAATTTTGGACACAGGAGAGGCACATGTGTTGTCTCTTTCGTCTTTTAGCTTGGGGTCCAAACAAAAGTGATATTAGATTCTCATTAATCATTGAGCAGCCAAGCTTCCAGCCCAGAAACAATTGTTCTCGGCTCTTTGTAAAGAGCACAGACCCTGGACTGTGTAGCAACAAGAACCTTACCCACCCCAGGGAATTGGCATCTGCTTCCTATTCCTGCAAAAGGCCGAAGTAACTTTCTGTTCTGACCATGAAAGCCCCATCTCCGGTTTAAAGTCCTCATTCTGGGGGCCCTTGGCTCCAGGGTAGACCTCAAACCCAGCATTTCAGTCATATCCTTGGCAAAGCCCAACACCAGCCTTGGGGTTTCACTCGCTTATTGCTGAATGAGAAAAAGCAGATTATAGTTTATCCCTTTGAGCATGTTTCTTAACCTTTTAGCCTCGTGTGTAAAATGAGCCTTGAGCGTCCTCATCAAGGTTGGAAATAATCCTTTAAGGCACAGGACCTAGTAAGTCCTCCATACATGGTGGCTGTTATGATAATGATGGTCCCCAAAGTCTGATCTAAGATGACTCTGACCTCCCCCTCATACACACCCCCCCACACACAGCCTTTATTTTCTTGATTGGCCTAAAGAGCTGAACTTAGGCTGTATTTCAGTTGACTGCTTTGGGGACCAGTTCTCCCAGGTCTAGTTCTCTTTCTGAATGAAGGTACAAATGAGTGGAGACAATGGATTCACCAGCTGCTGTGACCCAGTGAATTTTTGATGACATCAGATATCTGCCCAAGGGAGAGCTGGTTTAACCCGGCACTCAGGGGTAAAGTGCAGATGCCCTTTGGGGGTTGATGATGAGGTCTGTGCCTTTACTGAATACAGAGCGTGAATGCACCGTGCTGTAATTAGGGGATCAGAGTCATCGCTGTCATTTCTTAGCAAAAGGACGTATAGTTTATGTAACGATTTGTATTTACATAGTGCTTTACAGGTTACAATGCATTTCACACCTGTTCCTGTTCACCACAACCCCATGAGAGAAGCAAGGCAGAAAGAATTAGCCACATTTTACAGATAAGAAAACTGAAGTTCAGAAAAGTGAAATCCTGGAGCAAGATGTGGTATCCCCAGTTCTCCACATCACCAAAATTATGACAAAGCCAATAAAGGGTAAGGAAAAAGATTGAGTGAACAGATTCTAGGATGGACAGAAGCTAATCTAAAACGATGAGCTGGACGTGGCAGCCTTTGGCCTCTGGGTCCCTGAGGGGAGAAGATTCAGGGAGAAGGGATTAGCACCAATCTATGTGGACTACGCCCCTCGTCAGGCATCTACAGCTGTTTTTAATGCTTGGGGTTTCTTCATGAATCTCGGCTGCCTGCCTTAAATGTGAGACTTCTGACCCCTGGGATCTTCCAGCTTACACAGCAGGAAGATGGGAGGAGGGCAGGAAAAAAGCAGAGAAAAGCATCTCAGGTGTTCTGAGTAAATGATGTTGATGGTGGGGCAGGAAGAAGCTTCAGGCCAACCTGCCGCCTGCTGAGGTTCTGTCTGCTGAGGTTCGTGTGGATTTGCTGGGTCGAGGAGAGGCGTGGTAGAGGGAAACACGAAGCCAGAGAGACACCAGGGTAGAATGATGCCCAGGCCTCTACCCACAGCTTGCATCAGCTAAACCATGTGGGAAGGAAGGCTTAGTGGTCTGAGCTAAATAATCAGTCAAAGCTGGCCACGGATGAGCGGCTTGGTGAGACCAGAGCGGCGTTTTCAGTTCTGGGTCACAAAATGCCGGTTTCGTGGGTTGCAGCTAAGCATCTGAAAGAGTGAAACAGACTAGAAAACATCCAAGTATATTACGTGTACGAAGGTTCATGAAATTGGTTTGGTTGTATACGCACGCACACACAAGCATGGACTGGCCTTGTAAGATGTGCTTTTTACTGTGGTCAGAGTCAAAGAAGATTGGAAGCCTCTGACTAGAGGCTGTCCAGAGAGCTGTGAGGGGGATGTCAGCCTCGTGAAATGAGTAGTTCAGTCTGTGGAAGGGAAGACTGCAGAGAGGCTGGTTGACAGCTGAGGGCTGTGGGGAGGAAGAGGTAGTTTATGTACTGGGGTGGGGGTGGGGCTCTGGCTGGCCAGGACCGCCCCACAGCAGAGCATCCTATGGCAGAATTAACTCCCTGAAGAGGGAGAGCACCTCCCTGGCCATTGGAGCTGCCGAAGGACCCTGGAGGAGCATGGCCTCCGAGTCCTTGCCAACCTAGAGACTCTGGCTCAGTGCTCAGACTTTGGGAACAGCCCTCAGAGACCTGTCATTCCTCGGCTAAGGTGTGGCTGGCCCCGGGTGAAAGGCAGCTCCTTTTCACACTGGGGAGCAGTTCTAGAGAAGTGAGCTTTATGCATCACCAAGCACAGTTTCTCAAACTGAGCAGAGCATCACGGACCAGCCACCTTCTCCAAACAGCCCGTGGAATAAGGTCAGGGATCAGAGCTGACATTGGCCTCAGCCAAGTGCCAGTGGGGAAGGAAATCTGTTATTTGCCTCTTTTTAAAATGCTTATGAAAAAAAGAGTTTTTGATTTACCATCTGACTGCTGTCTCTTATTGTCACTGAACACTAAGATTTTATCCTACCTGGATGAGGTTCCGTTCAATTCAGACGCATGTTGAATCCTCACTGTATGCTCAGGCCCCTGGGGGGTGGGTGTTAAGATGTTGGGGACCCAGAGCTGAGGATGGCCAAGTTGTCTCTTGAAAGGCTTAGAGTCAAGAGAGGGAGACGGATTTCCTTGAAATGCTTTGAGTCGGGGGACTCATAGACATTTGTAGTTGATGGAACACACTCAGCTGGATTATTTGCTCCCTCAAAATAGCCTTGGGAAAGAAACGGGACTTAGTGTCCTAAGTTCAGATGCACACGTAGGTTTTAAGACAGCCCAGCCCACAGAAGACCAATCCTCCCTGCCGACCGACCCTCCCTGCCGTCTTCCCCCTACTCCACTCCTCTCCCCCCAAACCCCCTCCCCCCAGACACAGCTGGGTGATTTTTTTGAAGAGCATGTCCAGGGGCTGTTTCCGCTCTACCTTTGTCTTATTTCTTGCCCTAGAGGTCCCAGTCCAAAGCCAGACAGGCACGTCGCCTGGCAGCTGCCCCTGAACCAAAGGATTTTCGCAGTCAGACAAAATTCATGTTCCCCGGGCCACGAAAGAAATTAAGCCGTTTTTTTTAAGAAGATGTTGGGGGTAGGCGTTTATTAATTAATTAATTTATTTTTGCTGTGTTGGGTCTTCGTTTCTGTGTGAGGGCTTTCTCTAGTTGTGGGAAGCGGGGGCCACACTTCATCGCGGTGCGCGGGCCTCTCACTATCGCGGCCTCTCGTTGCGGAGCGCGGGCTCAGTAGTTGTGGCACATGGGCCTCGTTGCTCTGCGGCACGTGGGATCCTCCCAGACCAGGGCTCGAACCCTTGTCCCCTGCATTAGCAGGCAGATTCTCAACCACCGCGCCACCAGGGAAGCCCCGAAATTAAGCCATTTTAAGAAAAAAAAAAAAAATCTCCGTGTCTCCTCTAGATTCCTTAAAATCCTAGTGAGTCTTTGACCTGGAGGGGATCGCTTGTGAGCAAATAGGACAGGGATTACAGGGTGGGAGGCGTGTTTATACATGTGAGTGGGAGCCAGCACTGCCCCCTGCACACACAGGATCAGGAGGTGACTTCTGTGTCCTGAGACTGCCCTACTTGCTGACCAGGGGCTTTGGAGTCACAAAGGCCAGAGGCTAAATCCTGATGCCACCACTTGCCACTCTAGGACCACAGACAGGTTAGCTGACCTTGCTATATACATCAGCTAACTTTCTCAGCTCGATTGGTGTCTGCCAGCTTTTGAGAGGCTGAGATGGCCTGTTTGCAGTTCTTGGCACAGGGAGGGACTTCGTAAGCCATGGCTATAATTATTAGTATTTTTGCTTATTCGTTTAGGCAACAAATAAAATCTTTCTTTTTTTTTTTGGATTTACAAGCCATCCTTTTGTTAATACTTTATAAATTTATTATGTTACGGTCTCAACATGGTTTGTATAATGTTGATTCTTTGGCATTTACTGAATCTTCCGTTATGGCCTTGGCCATGTTTAATTTTTGTGAATGATCTATGTGCACCCAAAAAGGATGTCTGTTCTCTGTTGGGTGACTTCTCCATATATTTATGAGTTGAACCTTAATATATCTCTTTATCTTTGTATTTTGCTTTTTGTGTTGTTTAAGCCATCAGTCTCTAAGAGGGACCAAATAAAATCTTGAAACTTCAGGTGAAGGAGGAGAACAGTCCTTCTTTTGGGACCACCCCTCTACTGGTAATCAGGGCAATCAGACATGTTATAAGTAATTACAGTACATGTGATAAAACGCACAGGGTACTTTTGAGGGATGTGCTAGGGTGGGAGAGGGTGGGCTTAACTGCCTGGCACTAGAGAAAGGGGCTCACTGAGAAAACTGGAGGAGGAGGGGGAAGGAATTTGCCCAGAGGGTAAGGAAGGTAAGAGCATTCCAGGCAGAGAAAGCCACACGTGCAAAAGCGCACAAGGTCACAAGACCATGGGATGGGCTTGGGAACCACCTGCTCTTTATACCAGAAGATTAGGTGCAGTCCCTGTTTCCGTGGGACTAGCAAATTTCCCAGGACATGGGGTCTAAATCTTTATACCTCAGTGTTGTGTTTCCTGGAAAAAGGTGGTGTTTAAGCTGCGTTGTGAGTCTGGGGAGTGGTGATTTCATTGATGAAAATACATGGTGCACAGTAGGTGCTGATTGAATGGGTGAGGAAGTGGTGACAAGACATTCCGGTTAGGAGAGCGGCGCTGTGTGCAGATGAACGGGTGTTGAGGTTTCTCGGGAGAAGGGCCAGAGGAATGAGAGAGGAGAGATGAGTGGGAGCAGGGAGTGAGGGTCCCAGTGAAAAATAATCAGCAGGTGTTGCCTAAGTGAGGCAGTCTCCACTGAACAGTCAGACCCGAAAGTGCTATTCTGGCCAACAGGCTTACACCCGCTTCTGGACCCAGTGCCTGGAGGTGGCCCTTGCTGGTGCCAGGATACGCGTGGGAGCTGCACACCATGGGTGGGGGAAAGTTTTTTGGAGATGAGCGTTTCATTAACTTTCTATCATGACCTCTCTTTGGAGCACGAGTTCAGCCTCATTTTCTGGGACCTAAAATAGCTTTCTTTTGCTGGATTTCTCCCAGGCTGGATTCGTAGGGAAGTAGTCTTACCAAATCACTGCCTCCTTGGCCCCCCTAGTTCAAAGATCCATGTCAGCAGTTTGAGTGCTGGACGGTGATTTTCCCAGTGCTGTCAGCTAGGGTCCTGGCTATCATCCTTTCTGTCCTATGCATATGTCAGCATTGTCCCCTGAGTCAGCAGACTCTGAGTTCTTTCTGTGACAACTTTCTGCCTATGCTTTGACTTCTCAGCTCTCGAGGGGAGATGGCCATGAGTGTACTGGCCTCGGATGCTGTAATTTAGGAGGGCTGGGCTCCTGCACTTTTGGTACATTTTAATCTCACATAGCTGTAGTAATCAGCAGCTGTGGTGAGGAAACAGGTAACCCACAGGAAAACATTTAACTTATGCTAGTTTTCAGAAAATATGAAAAAGTGTAAAAAAAAAAAAAAAAAAAGCAAGATCAGGCATACTCCCACCATCCAGAGCTACTAATAATTTGGTATAGATCCTTACAGACTTTTTTATTCATGGGTGTGAATGTGTACATACCAACACACATGCACGTGTGCTAGGTTGAACCATATGAAAGGGTAAAGAACTTTTTAGAAGTCAAAAATGGCCAAATGTTCATTTGATTTAACAAAATACAAGCATATACACGTAGACAAATACATATTTAAACAAAATGGGGCCATGTCTTAATACAGTTTTGTAAACTTGTATTTTAGCTTTCACTACACTTTAGATCTAGAAACAGTTATATCAGAGTGGTGAAGGGCATCGGTCCTGGAGTTCAAATTCCGTAGCCACCACTTACTCACCAGGGCAGGGGACTGAGGCTCCCTGAGCCACAGTTTTCCCACTTGTGTAGTGGGATGATCACAGTAACCTCCGTATAGGGTTGTTGTGAAGGCAGATTCAGCAACTGTTAGCAACTGTTAGCAATTCATATTTCCAGATGAATAGAGCCATGTATCGTTTCATTGTAATCACTCTCCCACTAATAGACATTTAGCTGTATCCATTTTCCACAGTTGAGGTGAGATCCTTATACACATATCTAAGTGTGTCTGTCTGGTCACTGCTTTACACTTTAATAACTTGGGCTTTGAGATTTGGGCTTAGGACTTCCCTGGTGGTGCCGTGGTTAAGAACCGCCTGCCAGTGCAGGAGAAACGGGTTCAAGCCCTGGTCCAGGAAGATCCCACATGCCGTGAAGCACCTAAGCCTGTCCTCCACAACTACTGAGCCTGCGCTCAAGAGCCCCAAGCCACAACTACTGAAGCCCGCATGCCTAGAGCCCATGCTCCCCAACAAGAGAAGCCACCGCAATGGGAAGCCTGTGCATCACAATCGAGTAGCTCCCACTCTCGGCAACTAGAGAAAGCCCACGCGCAGCAACAAAGACCCAACGCGGCCAAAAATAAATTAATTAATTAAAAAAAAAAGATTTGGGCTTTTCAAAATTGTTTTAATTGGGGTGTTTTGGGCTGAGTGGTGCTTACGGGGAAAGCTACTTGGATGGTTCTCTCTTCCGTTGCCCTATAACTGTATGCTAGGCTCTCTGGGCCCGGCCTCCTCTTCTCTTTTTCACACTCCAGCAACACTGCCATTGAGCACTGGCCCCCACTTTTGTGCCGGGTGCTGGCCTCTCCCCTGAATGCCCCTACAGGCCCCTTCTCTAGGCCAGCTCACTGGGTCCAGGGAAGGGCCGCCGGGTCTGACCCGTTCAGCCTGGTTCGATGCTCACCCCACCCTCCCTACCACCTGCACCCACCAACGCCTCCTCCCATGGGCTGTGTACACAATGCCACCATCTTTCTCCCCACCTAGATCACTCTCTTTGAAGCCAGGACTTAAGTCTCACTCATCTGTGAGTTAACTTAGTACAGCACTTGACATAGGTGCTCAGTATTTGTTTGGTGGCTGAATTTATTGAATGAATACAATCATGACTAACTAATTAATGGCAGGACTTAAATAAACAGAGATGGTTTGGGGAGGATGGGGTTAATCTAGGTTATAGGTGTGGCTTGAAGCAAAGGCTTGGGGTGCCGCTGTGAGCCCCTGGACGTGTCTGGCATCGCTGGAGCTGGGCTTTATTTATTTGTTTTTTTGTTTATTTATTTGGCCGTGCCATGCGGCATGCGGGGTCTTAGTTCCCTGACCAGGGATCAACCCTGTGCCTCCTGCAGTGGAAGCGCAGAGTCTTAACCACTGGACCGCCAGGGAAGTCCAGGAGCTGTGCTTTAGAAAGAGAGGTCTGGCCATGTCATGACCACCAGGTGCTGGTAGCCCAGAAACCAGCAGGATGTCAGGCCTGGGTGCCCAACGGGGGTTCACCCTGCCTGGGCCCTTTGGGTGTCTCCCTCTACACCCCTACACTTCTCCTGAACCTTGTGGCTTTTCCCCTGAGGAAGGGCTCTCCTTCACCCCTCGAGAAACAGAAGTGAGAGTTTCTGGCTGCTCTGATTTCTGAGGAAGTCACATCGCAGCCCTACAGCTGATGACGAAATCCACCTACAGAATTAGCAACCACCCGTCTCTCCACTTTAGAAAACCGTTTAGCAAATCCACCCCACCTCATTATTACTCCCTGGGTCCGGGGCTGGAAATATCCTTCGAGTTTCTGCCTGCCAGCTGGGACAGTTGATGGCCTCCTGGGGGTAACCTGATCCTGCCCTACTCACTCCACTCTCTTCTCTTTGGGTCTGACCTGAGTTCAGTGAGCCTGTGCTTTAGTTATATGTTAATAAGGACTTCAGTTCCTGGAACCCTGGGCTTGACATTGACCTGTGTGTTCTCTCAGTGGAAATGAGTCAGAATGATCCTTCCCAGGCCTGGAATGATGTTGCTGGGATGGATGGGCCTGAAATTGGAGTGAGATCTTGGTTCAAATCCTGGCTCTGCTACTTACCAGCCGGGTCATCTAGCTAGTCAGGCATCACAATTAGCTGGACAAGTCACTTAACCATTCTTGAGTCTCAGTTACCCCATCTAGTCAATGGAGGTAGCAGTCTCAGTGTTACTCTAAGGGTTACATGAAAGAAGGCATGCAGATGAATCTGGGATCTATTACAGGCCAGGACAGGTTAATTGAAATAGAGAATTAGCACCTGAGCCACAGTGAGGTAAGTGACTCTTTAGTCTGTGTTTTTAGATAAGGAAATTGAGAACCAAAAGGAGGGAGGGGGTGACAGGAGAGAAGGAAGGAAGGTGAGAGGACTGAGGAGGGAGTCTGGATGGGTTTTTTTTTCTTCTTTTAAAAATTGAAGTATAGTTGATTTACAATATTGTGTCAGTTTCAGGTGTACAGCAAAGTGATTTGGTTATATATAGATATATGTATATATCTATTTTTAAAAAAATTTATTTTTATTTTATTTTTGGCTGCATTGGATCTTTGTTGCTGCACACGGGCTTTCTCTAGTTGTGGCAAGTGGGGGCCACTCTTCGTTGCAGTGCGCGGGCTTCTCATTGCGGTGGTTTCTCTTGTTGCGGAGCACGGGCTGTAGGCTCCCAGGCTCAGTAGTTGTGGTGCACAGGCTTAGTTGCTCCACAACATGTGGGATCTTCCCGGACCAGGGCTCGAACCTGTGTTCCCTGCACTGGCAGGCAGATTCTTAACCACTGCGCCACCAGGGAAGCCCTATATCTATTTTTTAAATTCTTTTCCATTATAGTTTATTACAAGATATTGAATATAGTTCCCTATGCTATACAGTAGGTCCTTGTTTATCTATTTTATATATAGTAGTGTACATCTTTTAATCCCATGCTCCCAATTTATCCCTCTCCTCCCTTCCCCTTTGGTAACTGTAAGTTTGTTTTCTAGGTCTGTTTCTATTTTGTAAATAAATTCATTTGTATCTTTTCTTTAGATTCCACATATAAGTGATATCATATAATATTTGTCTTTTTCTGTCTGACTTACTTCACTTAGTATGATAATCTGTGAGTCCATTCATGTTGCTGTAAATGGCATTATTTCATTCTTTTTTTTTTATGGCTGAGTAATATTTTATTGTATGTATGTACCACATCTTCTTTATTCATCTGTTGATGAACACTTAGGTTGCTTCCATGTCTTGGCTATTGTAACTAGTGTGGCTATGAACATTGGGGTGCATGTATCTTTTCGAATTAGAGCTTTCATCTTTTCTGGATATATGCCCAGGAGTGGGATTGCTGGATCATACGGTAACTCTATTTTGAGTTTTTTAAAGAACCTCCATACTGTTTTCCATAGTGGCTCTCCACACCCTCTCCAGCATTTATTATTTGTAGACTTTTTGATAGTGGCCATTCTGAGCAGTGTGAGGTGATACCTCATTATAGTTTTGATTTGCATTTCTCTAATAATTAGCAGCGTGGAGCATCTTTTCATCTGCCTTTTGGCCAGATGGTCTTCTTTAGAGAAATGTCTGTTTGGGTCTTCTGCCCATGTTTTGATTGGGTTATTTGGTTTTTTGTTATTGAGTTGTATGAGCTGTTTGTATATCTTGGAAATGAAGCCCTTGTCGGTCACATCATTTGCAAATATTTTCTCCCAGTCCCTAGATTGTCTTTTCGTTTTATGATTTCTTTTGCTGTGCAAAAGCTTATAAGTTTGATTAGGTCCCATTTGTTTATTTTTGCTATTGCCCTGGGAGACTGACCTAAGAAAACATTGCTAAGATTTATGTCAGAAAATGTTTTGTGTATGTTCTCTTCTAGGAGTTTTATGGCGTCATGTCTTATATTTAAGTCTTTAAGCCATTTTGAGTTTTTCTGAATGGTGTGAGGTTATGTTCTAACTTCATTGATATACATGTGGCTGTCCAGCTTTCCCAGCATCACTTGCTGAAGAGATTATCATTTCCCCATTGTATATTCTTGCCTTCCTTCTTGAAGATTAACTGACCGTAGGTGTGTGGGTTTATTTCTTGGCTCTCTATTTTGTTCCATTGATCTGTATATCTGTTTTTGTGCCAATACCATGCTGTTTTGATCACTGTAGCTTTGTAGTATGTCTTAAGTCTGGGAGCGTTATGCCTCCAGCTTTGTTCTTTTTCCTCAGCATTGCTTTGGCAATTCTGGGTCTTTTGTGGTTCCATATAAATTTTAGGATTATTTGTTCTAGTTCTGTGAAAAATGTCATGGGTAATTTGATAGGAATTGCATTAAATCTGTAGATTGCTTTGGGTAGTTTGGCCATTTTAACTATATTAATTCTTCCAATCCAAAAGCATGGGATATCTTTCCATTTCCTTGGATCATCTTCGATTTCCTTCATAGTTTTATAGTTCTCAGCATTTAAGTCTTTCACCTCCTTGGTTAGGTTTATTCCTAGATTTTTTGTTTTTTGTTTTTTTGATGTGATTTTAAATGGGATTGTTTTTTTACTTTCTGTTATTTCATTGTTAGTGTAAATAAATGCAACAGATTTCTGTATATTAATCTTGTATTCTACCTTGCTGAACTCATTTATCAGTTCTAATAGTTTTCGTGTAGAGTCTTTAGGGTTTTCTACATAGAGTATCATGTCATCTGCATATAATGACTTTTATCTCTTCCTTTCTGATTTGGATACCTTTTATTTCTTTTTCTTGTCTGATTGTTGTGGCTAGAACTTCCAATACTATGTTGAATAGAAGTGGTGAGAGTGGGCATCCTTGTCATGTTCCACAATTTAGGGAGAAAGATTTCAGCTTTTCACTGTCTAGTATTATGTTGGCTGTGGGTTTGTCATAAGTGGCTTTTATGTTGAGATATGTTCCCTCTGTGCCCACTTTGGCAAGAGTTTTTATCATGACTGGATGTTGAATTTTATCAGATGCTTTTTCAGCATCTGAGATGATCATGTAGTTTCCATCTTTTCTTTTGTTGATGTGATGGCAGTCTGGATGTTTTGTCCTTATATTTCCCTTGCTTCCCCCAGACTCCTGCCCCCACCTCATCCCCCGAAAACAAACACATCAACCACCAAGTCCCTGGTACCCATGTTCCAAAAGCAAGCACAGGTCAACCCCACCTCTCCTTCCTGCAAGGCCTCAGTGAAGGAGAAGAAGAAGGGCACCAAAGTGACCAAGTATATCTGAGTATTGAGTCCATCAAGGTCCAAACTGTTTTAAATGTGGAAAGGCAAAGAGAAGGAGGAGAAGAGTTGGTGTGAGGACAAGTGACAGGGATGGAGGAGAGTTGGCTGGGAGAAGAGGAGGCAAAGGGCCAGCTGAACTTCCTTCCTCGATGGGTGCTGTTGCTGCTCCCAGAGGCCTGTGCGTCCCCGCAGTCTAAGCAGCCGTCCACTTCCCTCAACAGTACGTCCTGCCTTCTCCTCTGCTGCCCTCATGCTGAGCCCTTGACCTTGCTTCCTAGTTCACTGTGAAAGGAGATGCAATCCCAAGAGAGCTCACACAAGCTGTCTCCAGCGCACCTGCTTACACCTGTGTCTGTACTCTGTGACCTGGCCTGTTACTCTCACAGGGTGGCCGCCTCCTGTTGTGCATTGGACCCCTTCCCCATCCCAGCGACCCTCTCCCTTCTCTCCCCTCATGTCTATACAGACAGGTTATACCTTCTCCCATTTAAAACAAGGAAACCTAGACCCTACCTTCTTCTTTCTCTATCCCCCTTACCAGCACTTGCTGCCTCCAGTGCCCCGTTACCCCTTTTCTCCTGAATCCCCCATCAGGCTCTCTCTTCCACTCCACCAAAAAGCCCTGGTGAAGGTCACCACGATGTTCAAGCCAGTGGTCAGTTTTCAGCTCTTATCCTGTTTGATCTGTCAGCAGCGTCCAACACCACTGAAGTTCAAGTATGTTTCTTCATGTGGTTCCAGGAGGCCACACCCTCTCCTGGTTGCTTTTCTGTTTCTGTTACTCATTCCCTCATGTCTCTCTTTCTTGAATGTTGGGTGTACTCAGGCTGTCCCCAGACTTCTCATCTGGACTTACTCCTTGGTGATCTTATCCATTCTTAAATCCCATCTCTATATATGCTGATGACTATCAAATTGATGCATCTAGCCTGAACCTCTCCCGAATTCCAGGCTTGCACATCCCCCGGCTCATTTACAGCTCTGTCTGGATATCCAATGGACATCTCTTATTTAACATGTCCAAAAACAAGCTCCAATCTGCCCTGCCCCAAGCCTGTCCTCCCGTGATTCTTTCCATCTTGTTAATGGCAACTCGGGCCCTCTCGTTACTCTGGCAAATAATTATGGTGCCTTTCTTGACTCTTTCCTTCCTGACACCCCACGTCCAAACAGCAGCAAATCCTGTCAGCTCTACCTTCAAAATGTATCCAAATCCCACCACATCTCAGCACCTCCACTGCTGCCAGCCACATCTGAGCCACCATCATCTCTGGCCCGAATTAAAGCAGCAGCGTCTTAATCATCCCCCCTCCACTTGCAGGCTGGTCCCTGTAGCCTCTTCTCAGCACAGCAGCCAGAGGGGTCCTCTAAAACACTGAGTCCGATAATGTCACCCTTTTGCTCAAAAAGAAAAAACAGTGAGGGGGACTCCCCTCGTGGTCCAGTGGTGAAGAATCCGCCTTCCAATGCAGAGGACGCGGGTTCAATCCCTGGTCAGGGAACTAAGATCTCACGTGCCGCGGGGCAACTAAGCCCACGTGCCGCAACTACTGAGCTCCGCGCCTCAATGAGAGAGCCCGCGTGCTGCAAACTACAGAGCCCATGCTCTCTGGAGCCCGCACGCCACAACAAGAGAGAAGCCCGCGCTCTGCAACTAGAGAGAAACCAGAGCAGACCCCGCGCCGGAACGAAAATGATCCCGTGTGCTGCAACTAAGACCTGATGCAGCCAAAAAAAAAAAGGAAAATAAATAAATAAAATAAATAAATGTTAAAAGAAAAAGAGAATTGTCTCGCTTTACTGTGAAACCAATAGGAAAGGATCTTAAAAAAAAAAATACCTCCCAGTGGCTCCTGTCTCTCTCAGAACAAAGGCTGGTCCTTACAGTAGCCCCTTGTGATGGGGCCCCTCCCACCTCTGACCTCTCTGCACCAGCCCCGCTTAACCTCTAGCTGTTCCTCATACCTGCCAGGTGGGCTCTGCCTGGAACTATTCCCCCAGGTGTCTGCTGGGCTTGCTTCCTCATCACTTACAAATGCAGCCCTTGGTCTCCTAGTACAGCCTTCCCTCATGACCCTGTGTAAGGTGCTAACACCAGCCTAGTGTGCACCAGCCTCATTGTAGGCCTTATTTATCTTTCATAGAGCACCATTTCACGTACTGTGTATTTTAATTATTTACCCTCTCTCTACCACTAAAATATAAGATCCACAGGACCAGAGACATCGTTTTTTGTTCACGGCTGTACCCCAGAGTAGTGCCCATGATAGGCCTTCAAGAAATATGTGTTGCAAAGAAGATACACAGATTGCCAACAAACACATGAAAGGATGCTCAACATCACTAATCATTAGAGAAATGCAAATCAAAACTACAATGAGATATCATCTCACACCGGTCAGAATGGCCATCATCAAAAAATCTAGAAACAATAAATGCTGGAGAGGGTGTGGAGAAAAGGGAACACTCTTGCACTGTTGGTGGGAATGTAAATTGATACAGCCACTATGGAGAACAGTATGGGGGTTCCTTAAAAACTACAAATAGAACTACCATGCGACCCAGCAATCCCACTACTGGGCATATACCCTGAGAAAACCATAATTCAAAAAGAGTCATGTACCAAAATGTTCATTGCAGCTCTATTTACAACAGCCAGGAAGCAACCTAAGTGTCCATCAACAGATGAATGGGTAAAGAAGACGTGGCACATGTATACAATGGAATATGACTCAGCCATAAAAAGGAATGAAATTGGAAGCAACCTAAGCGTCCATCAACAGATGAATGGAAGCAACCTAAGTGTCCATCAACAGATGAATGGGTAAAGAAGATGTGGCACATGTATACAATGGAATATGACTCAGCCATAAAAAGGAATGAAATTGAGTTATTTGTAGTGAGGTGGATGGACCTAGAGTCTGTCATACAGAGTGAAGTAAGTCAGAAAGAGAAAAGCAAATACTGTATGCTAACACATGTATGGAATCTAAGAAAAAAAAAATGTCATGAAGAACCTAGGGGTAAGACGTGAATAAAGACACAGACCTACTAGAGAATGGACTTGAGGATATGGGGAGGGGGAAAGGTAAGCTGTGACAAAGTGAGAGAGTGGCATGGACATATATACACTACCAAACGTAAAATAGATAGCTAGTGGGAAGCAGCCGCATAGCACAGGGAGATCAGCTAGGTGGTTTGTGACCGCCTGGAGGGGTGGGATAGGGAGGGTGGGAGGGAGGGAGACGCAAGAGGGAAGAGATATGGGAACATATGTATATGTATAACTGATTGACTTTGTTATAAAGCAGAAACTAACACACCATTGTAAAGCAATTATACTCCAATAAAGATGTTAAAAAAAAAAGAAATATGTGTTGAATGAATGAGTATGAAAATTCAGAGCAGTTGCTCCCTGAGTTTAGAGAAGACTGGAAGAATCCAGTGGCCCTTAGGAATCAGTGAACCATGATCAGGTAAAGTAGAGAAATAGGTGACAGAGAGCAGGGCTGGGTATCTTTTGGAAGAAAACAGGTGACCATCTGTACTGGGCCAGTTCTATAGTTAGGCAGAGTATATGGCAGGAGAGCTCTTTTTCTGAGGTTTATGCAACAGATGTGGTTTTGTATAAATCACACTTCTGTAAAAGGAATCCTATTTTAAATGTACTAGCAGAGATTGCTATTTAAAGGAATCTGATGTCAAATCCTTTGGTAAATTGACTAATCTCCTGATTTGTCCTTAGTGTCCATTCATATTTTCCGGAAAAAAAATTATATTTACTTAAATCAAGGTATGCTTGTCTGAGCTGAGGAAATCTCTTCATTTTCCATCTTTCCACTTTATTATTATAAAAGTAAATATTATAATATAAAGTCTTTATTATCCCCTTTTTCTTTGCTCCTTCCATTCTTCCCCCTCTTCATTCCTGCTTTTCCTTTAGCTGAGCTTTTTTCCTCCTTTAGACTCTGACATAGAATGTTCTTCTGTAACACAGCCGGATTTAGAGTGTGGTGAACAGTGGCCCTTTCTCAGACCAGATGAGTCCAATCCTGGGTGGAGCAAAGGAATCTGTTAGGGGTGGATGAATGCATATGGGGGATACAGGGGTCAGTTCTTAGGTGATATTCAGGTACAGCCAGATTGGAGAACCACTGACCAAAAAAACACTGTGTGCTATTTGAGGCTGTTGAATGAGGCTGGCAGGCATCCCCTATGGGGCTTTGCAGAAGGTGCTTGATGCGAATTTGGCCATAGACTGTGACCGGACTGGCTGATTTGTCTGGGGGCTGGAGTTCAGGGCTCCGGACTATCCCCTCTCAGTACGTCACCCACCTGCGGAAATCTCAGAGAAGAGCGAGCTCCTGGGACCTCTGCCTGATGGAGTTTAGTCCAGGGGATCTCAACAGTGTCAGCCTGCAGTGACCTTGGACTTCACAGGCCCAACATCCAACCTGTCTCCCTTCAGACTGGAACAGGTTCCTCCCGAGAAAGAATAAAACTGTGTATTATGGGGGTTTGGTGGGAGGTGTGCGAGCAACTAAGACCAGAACCTGCTTCCATGACGATAGTACAGGCTGATTTGTTTAGAGGTTGTTTGACCTCAGGGATGGTCTTCTTCAGGTACCCACTCTAGGTTTTCTGAAAAACTTTCTCCTTTTGGTTCTCATCAGAGGTCAGAGCAGGGGTTTAGTAAACAAGTTGGCTCTGGCTAAGAGTTCAGTTGTAACCATATAGGTTGTAGAGTGTAGAGCATGTGCCCGACTGGTGTGGCTGGACCTCTCCAAGCCCACTTGTTTCCCTATAAAGTGTGCCCAGCTCTCTCACCAGGGTTTCTCAACATCAGTCAGACTGCAAATGAAAGCTCTTTGCAGACTGTGAAAGGCTAGACAATAAAGGAGAAATGCTATTGTTATTATTTTCCATGCACACCTGGTCTTCACACATTTGAATGAGCCAAACAGGTGAATTGGGAAGATCTAAGGTTACCGAATTCATTGTTGGAGTCAACATATCTTCCCGCAGCTGCCCTCTTGTGTAAAATGGGACCCTATTTATTTATAAATTGCATTTCGGGAAAATTGGGTCACAGTCTTGTGAAGACCGCCATCTGAAGTGAGAAGTGAAGCTGAAGAAGGAGACGCAAGGGGTGTCACTGAAGCCACGTGGGAGAGTTTGGATTTCGCGAGATCAGAGACCCGTCGCTTTCTCAGCTGGGAGAACTCAGGAGGAAAGTGATTCTTGCTGCTTTATTTGGGTCCGTGGTGGTGGAGAGTAGAGGTAGAGGGTCAGTTATATAGTAACATGGGGGTGAGTTTGCTGTAGAAATAGAAGATAAAACAGAGGTTTGGGGGGCGGGAAGTGGCAGGCTCTGGCATTGTCTAGGTCTCTCAAGTGCCTCCCAGCTCATTCATTTGACACGGAGACACTCTTAGGAATGGGGTCTGGGAAAGGCACGGAGCTGAGGAAGGGTGGGTCCTGTGCTGTGCCACTACCTCCCCCCTGTGTCTTGAGAGAGTCAGAGCAAAGTTGCTCTGTGCTGCTGAAAGAGAAGAAACAAAACTAACCTCCCCATTAGAAATCTGGGAGGTGGAGAGTGCTGGAGAGCATGGTGCGGGGAGGAGAGGAAGTTGAGCAATGCTGGTGATCTGGGGAAAGACACAGCTCAGGGTTTCCACTCTTGCAGACCAGCTGTCTATCTGGAAACCAAGGCCATTGCGAAAGGCCACTCGAGCTTGGCTGGGTGCCTCCTGAACGATCGGGATGAATCTGATGGGCCTGCCCCAGGCATCACTTTCTAGGCAGAGGCCTGGCCCTAAGAGGGACTCTAATGAGTTCTCGGTGCAGCCCCTGTGAACGTGGCGGTGCAGTTTGGGTCACTAGGAAGGCAGAACCGAGGCTTCCTCTGTGACAAGAGAAACAGAACGGTGGGGGCCAGAGCATGCCTGTCTGAAGCCACAGCCGCCTGCAGGTGGGGAAGAGGGAAGATGGGCCAGCATCTGCTTTTCCCTGAGACCCGACGTCTCAGTATCTAACCCTCGTGCCCTACATCCTGGGACCTTCTGAAGGCCCACGTGGGTACCCTGTGGTTGTCACAGACGCTCTCCCTTGGGAGGAGGCTGCTGGTGTGCACAGTGGCTGAGACCCACAGGAGACATTGGGATGCTCAAGTTGGTGGGTGACCTGAGCTTGGGTTACACTGGGGGACAAAGTGCAGGGAAGATGCTGATCTTTGCCGGAGGATATGCAGGATGACCTGGCTCAAGGGGACTCTTCAGTAGTCCTGATAAATGAGGGAGGGAAGACGGAGCTTGTTGGCTTCTTCTCCGGGTCAGGAGGACACGATGGGGTCCCCCTTTCTGTAATCAGTTGCCCCTGTGCTGGATGGTCTGATTCAGAGTCTGTAGAGAATTTCTGAGGACCTTTGGGGATGCAGAGCTGGGGGTTCTCTCCCAGCACAGTGGCAGAGAAAACAAGAGGACGAGGGCTGCACGACAGCAAGGGGCCCGGGTTGCCCTGGGAAGGCCTCTCAGAGGCTTGAAGGTACAGGAGGGAGGCTGCTCCCGTCGGCTCTCTCACTCTGTCCCCACGGAATCTGGAACCGTGGCTGGAGGGGGTCTTGTCATGTAGACAGGGAGATCACTTCTCTGGGGGTTTACAAGCATCCTGGATAGTTTTCAGAGAAGGAAATAGAGGTATTTGTCTCTGGAAAAAGAGTGTTCTTTGCAGCCTCTCTACACCCAATCTAGAAAGATTGCAGACGGGGGAGTCTGTATTTCTTGTCTGTGTGACCCCATCAGGGGATGGAGAACCAGCCAGGGAGCTGGTTCTAAATGGGGTCACTGGTGGGGGAGGGAGGCCTGGAGTTGAGGGGCTGTTCATACACCTCAAGAGCCCCAGCGCTGAGCCCCAGGCCCTGGGAGGGGCGGAGACGTCCGTTCTGTCCCCACTGTCTCCCATACGTCTTCCTCCGGTTCTCTGCTCCCCTCCCCATGCCCCTGCGGCCTCCATTCCCCTCCTGCCTGGCTTGCTGCTTTATCTCCCTCTCCTTCCCTGGTTCCTCCTGTCTCCCCGATGTGGATGGAATGGCCTAGAGCTCCATCTGGGCCTCTTTTCCTTTTCAAAAACAGAATCAGATCCTGTTTCTCCTCTGCTTAAAGTTCTTAACGGCCTTCAAGGCCCTGCCTGGTCTGGCGCTTCCTGCCCTCCTCTCGCTCTGCTGCAGCCTGACCAGCCTTCTAGCTGTTCCCCAAACACACCAATCACACTGGCTTCTTTCACTTCACATAATACTTTTAAGATTCATCCTATAGTTGGCATGAATCAGTAGTTTTTTCCTTTTATTCCTTAGTAGCTTTCCGTGGTGTAGCTATACCGCAGTTTGTCCCCAGGTGGAAGGACATTGGGATTGTTCCCAGTTTGGGGAGGTGATGAAGACAGAATCTGGCTTCTTTTCATCCTCACTCAAGGGTCCCCATCTGGCCCTGAGACCTTCCATTTCTCACAGGTGTAGGGAACTTTTATATATATATATATATATATTTATATATATTTTTTTCTGTACGCGGGCCTCTCACTGTTGTGGCCTCTCCCGTTGTGGAGCACAGGCTCCGGACGCGCAGGCTCAGCGGCCATGGCTCACGGGCCCAGCCGCTCCGCGGCATGTGGGATCTTCCCGGACCAGGGATCGAACCCGTATGCCCTGCATCGGCAGGCGGACTCTCAACCACTGCGCCACCAGGGAAGCCCCCAGGAACTAATATATTTGAAGACACCTGTGCCCCTTCTTCCCCATCACTCTTCCCCACCACCACTTTCCCTGATTTCTGTTCTCTCATCTGACCTTCTGTGGTTCACCATCCTAGTTGGTTTCCTTTGCACACACCCACTTGATCTGTAATTCTCTTAGAATGGGGCGCCCAGAGCTGAACGCATTATTCGCTGCTCGGCAGCCTCTCCGCACGTGGTAGGATGACTCAGTACTCCAGGTGAGGTTGAAAGCTGTAAAACCAAGGATTGGCTCCTGTGCTGGATCTTCTAATTCTGTTGATGTAGCTCAAAATGAAATTACCTTCTTAAATTTTATTTTATTATGGTGGCCACATCGTACTGTTAATGAACTTACCGGGAATAAGTTTGGTCCCTTTCACCTGGGTTGCTGTTCGCCCGTATGTACTAGGATTCTGGGCCCAGGAATTTTCTGTTTTGTTGTTTTTCGCCCATGGTCATGGTCTACCAGTATCATCCAAATGCATTTACTCCCAACATCAAGATGATGGTAGCCAACAACCAGCACCTGTAAGGGCGGACATCGACCCTCGTGGACCTCCCTGTCTAGCTCAGGGGACACCAAACTTTTTCTGCCAAGGGCCAGATAGTAAATAGTTTGGGCTTTGTGGCCAGCGGCTTCTGCAGCTGTTACTCCTCCCCCCTCCTCCCCTCCTCCCTCTTTCCTCCTCATCCACCTCCTCTGCTTCCTTTAAAAATGTAAAAACCAGGGGCTTCCCTGGTGGCGCAGTGGTTGAGAGTCCGCCTGCCGATGCAGGGGACGCAGGTTCGTGCCCCGGTCCGGGAAGATCCCACATGCCGCGGAGCGGCTGGGTCCGTGAGCCATGGCCGCTGAGCCTGCGCGTCCGGAGCCTGTGCTCCACAAAGGGAGAGGCCACGGCAGTGAGAGGCCCGCGTACCGCAAAAAAAAAAAAAAAAAAGTAAAAACCAGGGGAATTCCCTGGCGGCTCAGTGGTTAGGACTACGCACTTTCACTGCCGGTGGCCCTAGTCAGGTAACTAAGATCCCACAACCAATCCCGGCTCATAGGTTATACTCAGGCTGCAGGTCAGGTCTGGCTGGCAGTCAGTAGTTTCGACCCCCAGTAGCCTCTGTTCTTTCTCATCCTTGTCAATGAGATGTTATAAGAGACTGGCAAGCACCTTGATGATGGAAAATCAGACACACACGTTGATGTTTTCCTGAAACGGTGGCCTAGAGTTTTAACGAGGAAACGAGGTCAGTCTGGCCTGACTTGCTTCCGTGAACGTAAGTTGGTGCCTGGTGAGCGGCGCCGCCTTTCCTTTTGGGAATCTCTCACGAATAACAGGTGGAATTTTGCCGTCTTCTCTTTCGGTAAATCACGATTATCTTCACCCATGTGTGGTCCTTGGGCGCCACTCCATTTCCCCACAATCTCGCCACGCGTGTCACTCTTAACCCCTCGTGTCTTCCTCGTCCGAGTCGGAAGCCTGAGCTCACTCAGCACCGGGAATTCTCTGACAGTCTCCTCACTCACCTTGGGTTTGCTCTTTCAGTGCTCTCTGCCTTTTTCAGTTCAAAGATCATCCTGGACAGAAAAGACAGAAGCAAATTAGGAGTTGATTGGGACTTCCTTGGCGGTCCAGCAGTTACGACTCCCCGCTTCCAATGCAGGGGACGCGGGTTGGATCTCTGGTGGGGGAACTAAGATCCCACATGCTGCAGCCAAAAGAAAAAAAAAAGTATCATCATCTCACCATTGCTGAAAGCAGCGTGCCCATCCCTTCCTGTTCTTTTTGCTTTTCGTGTAATAAGGTAGCCCTTTTGGGGGTCGCACACATTTTCTGGAAGCCTCATCTCATTTTGGCTTTAGCTTTCTGATCCTGCTCACACACACAGGCATAGGTAACATGTGCACCCGTGCTGCTTTCTTTTTTCATCAAGTACTTCTGAAACTGCAGTCAGAGGAGAAGGAAGGAAAGAATAGAAAGAGGAACAGGAAGAGGACGGTCTTTATCTCCCTATAAACAGTTAACTCTTTGGCGACAAGATCCACTTTCTCCCGCGTCTCCAGCGGCACTGGGTATGGTGTCCTGCACCCTGGCAGCGGGTCTGGGTACAGGGATCATCCCTCACAGTCTGGGAGAGGCCCACCTGGAGTTGTGTAGCATAGTCCTACAGCCTAGGTGGCGGCCCTGCCCTGCAAAAAGGAGGTATTCAGTCAGAATCATAACTCCTCCGTGTTTTCCACCTTTAAAAAAAAAAATTGTTTTACACGTAACATAAAACTCACCATCTCAGCCAATATAAAGTATATAATCCTGTAGCATTTAGTACATTCATGATGTTGTGCCACCAATCACAACTATCTAGCTTCAGCACATTTTTTTCATCGCCCCAAGAGGAAACCCTGTACCCATCAAGCAGTCACTCCCCATTCCCCCTCCTACCTGAATCTGGCAACTAGCAGTCTGCTCTCTGTCTCATGGATTTGCCTATCCTGGGTATTTCGTATAAATGGAATCACACAATATGTGACATTTTTTGTCTGGCTTCTTAGCATCATGTTTTTGAGATTCATCCCTGTTGTAGCCTAATCAGTTCCTCCTTTTTGTGTGTGGGGGTGTGTTTTTATCGTGGTAAAAATGTACATACCATAAAATGTACCATTTTAATCACTTATAAGTGTACAGTTCAGTGGCATTGGGTACTTCCACATTGCTGTGTGACCATCACCACCATCCCTCTCCAGAAGTTTTTCATCTTCCCAAACTGAAACTCTGTCCCCATTCAACAATAACGCTCCACTTCCCCCTCCTCCCAGCCCCTGGCAAACACCATTCTACCTGTGTCTCTCTGAATGTGACTGCTCTAGGTACCTCATATAAGTGGAATCCAACAGGGTCTGTCCTTTTGTGATGGGCCTATCTCACTCAGCATAATGTCCTCAAGGTTCAGCCATGTTGTAGCAGGTGTCAGGATTTCCTTCCTTTCAGGGCTGAATAATATTCCATTGTGTGGATAGACCATGTTCTGTGTACCCATTCCTCTGTGGATGGACACTTGGATGGCTTCCCCCAGTGTTTTCCACTTTGGTTGCTTGTTTCTTCAGTTGTTCTGGGTGCTTCACAGTCCTGGCCACCCTGCTCCCAACACAGGTTTGTACACCTATTACAGAGTTGATTGACATTTTTTAATCTTCTCAACTTTCTTACTCCATCTTCCCCTCTAGATTATCAGACTGCAGAAGAGCGAGTGCCTTTCCTTTTGCTAAACCCTTCGAAATCTGCATGACCCAGATAATTAGATTACTCACCACCTCCCCAGAAGCCAGAGGAAGGTTGGGGGCTTTAGAATGGGAGGGGAGGGAGAGATGTGATCCTAATTTCAATAGTCCTCAGCTTATGAAGTAGATAAGACTCACAAAATACTAAAAAAAAAAAAAAAAAGAGAAAAAAATACTCTTAGTCTGTTCAGGCTGCCATAATAAAATGTCATAGACTGGGTGGCTTAAACAATAGGAATTTATTTCTCACAGTGCTGGAGGCTGGGAAGTCCAAGAGCAAGGTGCTGGCTGATTTGGATCTCCATGAGGGCTCCCTTCGTGACTTGTAGACGGCCACCTTCTTGTTGTGTCCTCATGTTGTGGAGAAAAAGAGAGCAAGAGAAAGGGAACCTGCTCTGGTGTCTCTTTTTTAAGGTCACTAATCTCATCATGGGGGCCTCATCCTCATGACCTCATCTAACCCTAAGTACTGCCCAAAGGCTCCAGGTATCATCACACTGGAGGTTAGGGTTTCAACATACAAATTTGGGGGGCACACAACTCAGTCCATAGCACATACCTTTTATAAAAAGCATTTAAATGAGGCAAAGTATTTAGCCATATGGAGCCTAGCTAAGTGCTAAAGGATTGTAAGAAAGGATAACTGGATATCATTAGTTAAGGCAGCTTATATTTAAATATCAGCAAGATTTTTCATTGGAGAGAAAGAAATGTGACTTGGGAAGGGGATGATGGAGGTTCCTAGACAGGTGAGTGGAACAAACAAGGTATCACGTGGTGATGAGGATGTCTACTTGGAGAGGGCCGGGCCGAGCAGCCTTTTTCCTCTGTCAGCCCATCCACGTGTCAGGCACAGTGTGTGCACTGGGGGGGAACAGCAGGATCACACGGTCCCTGCCAGCACAGAGCTCACTGTCTAGTGGTGAGACCTACAACAAGCAAAGGAACCAACAAGGGAATTTCAGGTTGAGATAAGAGCCTCTACAGGAAATAACCAAGATGGTTGTGTCATGATAAAGAGGTACTGCAGGCCAAGGGGTGGGGAGATGCTTTAGATTAGAGAGGCTGCCTAGGAGGTGGTATTTGAACAGCCGGGAAAAGAAGGAACATCCAGCCTTGCAAAGAATGGGAGGCAAAAATCTGACCATTCCAGGCATAAGGAGCATCAGAGACAGAAAGAATTTTAAATGTTTGAAGAACAAAGAGGCAGCCCATGTGGTCGGGGTGTAACAAGTAAGAGGGCAAATGGGAGTTGACGCTGGTGTAGGGCTTTGTCCGCCGTGTGGGAGGGCAGGCTTCATTGGTGGTGGTGGGTTCTGCGGCAGGTGGCGTGATCTCAGGTGTGGTTTATCAAGATCACTCTGGCTGCTGGGCAGAGAGCCACTTGGGGAGGGCTAATCCACTTGGGAAGCTATTTCAGTGGTCCAGTGGGGACATGATAGAGGTTTGGGCTTGGCTGGAGGCAGAGGAGATGGAGAGATAACAGAGGGATTTGGGAGGCGGAAAGGGCAGCATTGCTGATGGGTTGGATGGGAGCATTGAGACAAAGGCAGCAGTTAAGGGTGACTTCTAGGGAGACTGGGAGAGGAATAGTTGGGCAGTGGGGCATGTTGGCAGAAATGAAGAGTTCAAAGCCATGGGCCTGGTTGAGATCACTCAGGAGCAGTAGAGATCTGGGGCGCAGCTGCTGTGGGGTAGAAAGCAAGGCAGGGGACTTCCCTGGAGGTCCAGGGGTTAGGACTCCATGCTTCCACTGCAGGGGGCTCGGGTTCGATCCCTGGTCAGGGAACTAAGATATCCCGCATGCCACGTGGTGTAGCCAAAAAGTAAGAAAAAAAAAGAAAGTCAGGCAGGTGGATGGCATTGAGGCTGCCGAGTAGCTGAAGGTAGCACAGTGTGGGGACAGGGACCTGGGTTTGAATTCTGGCTCCACCTGTGGCTGCCTTTGCTTCTTTGGGCAACCTGACTTGGAAAATGGGTCAGATTCCCTGCCCTCTAGGGGAGGGGGGATCAGAAGCAAATCCCCAAGTGCAGCGCCTGGTAGAGGCTCAGCTGCTACCCCTAATCAATCCGGTGACAACAGTGACGACATTCTATTATTATTATTTCTGATCAAGAGAATTCAAAAGACTTGACGTCGGACATCCACTTCCAAGTGTCACGGCCAAGACCAGAGCAGTCTCAGTGCTGAAGGCTATGTTCGGTCTTCTGTGCCTTGCTTGTCTCTTCCCTGAGACTCGTGTGACTGCGACTCGGTTCTGAATCTGTCATCCTCGCTCAGGCTGCCCCCACCTTTACCATGACGTGCCCCAGCAGTCTTTTGAGTCTGTCTCTCTCCGGCATCAGAGCCCACCCTCCCCATCGCCAGCCTCGTTCTTCTCCAGGAGGAGCTGACGGCCCAAAGCATCCCTTTCTGCCCTGCGCAGCAGGTATTAACAGGACCACCTGCCTCATCTGTTTACCCCAAGCCTCCAAACCTGACGCGGTGAGGGATGCAGCGTGCAGCCCCCGTGCTGGGCAGCATCACCAAGGCCATCGGTGGTGGCCACCTCTGGCTTTGCTGAGCAAATGCCTACCGCCCACTGATGCCCTTTTCATTCCTTCTGTGTCCTTTCTAGCCTACTTCCTCCTTTCTCCTTCTGCCCTGCCTGGTCGCAGGTTTTCCTACACTTGGCCCGGGCACTGGGCCCTCCGGTCCCTGGCTTTGGGACCTGCCTCCCGCACCGGGCACATCCTCCGTGCCTGCCCCTGCCATGGAACCTTTGCGAGCCAGCCCGGCCTTGGCAGCCCAAGCGCTGGTCCCTGCCAGCAGCTGTGTGCGTGACCTGACTGTGGCCAGCTGCCCCCGCAGCACGGGCCCAGGCCTGGCCCCCCGCAGAAGCAAGGCCCGAAGTTTCCCCATTGGCTGCAGCCTGGCTGAGGCTGTCCTGAGGGAGCAGAGGACAGGGACGGGGGCGGTGGGGGGGCGGGGAGCGGAAAGCCGCCCTTCCTACGGTGCCTGCTGATAATTGGCCCTCCGGAACCAGCCTGGGACACGAGGGCCAGCTGGGTCAGGAAGTGGTGTACAATGCTGCTCTTTCAGGGGGGACACTGCACGGTCTGAGGTCCTGTGTGACTCCGGCGAAATCTGTAGAACAGCCTGTTCTCAGAGGATGTTCTCTAACCTAGGCCGGAGGTGGGCAGTGGAGCCCCGAATTTCTCACCCTCTGCCCTGGGAGCGCCCCCCAGGCATCGCCCAGCTCCGAACCCAATTATTTAATTCAGAGAGAGTCTGGGGAGGGGAGGGACAGAGCAGATTTTCTCAAGAGACCATGAATCACATACCTGGTACTTTTTAGAGGCAGGCGCACTGGGAAGCTGTCATTAAGTCCTTAATGATTTAATAATTTATTAAGACTCTGCCCCGCCTTAGCAGCTGCGGGCCCACGAGGTCAGAAGGCAGGGTCCTCGCCCTTGGGATTTTAATCTTGGGGAGGTAAGACAATATACTTGTTGTCAAACACACGAAGAGAAATGGGAATTTAAAAAGAAAGAAGGAACGAATTCGAAATGATTGGCCAGAGTGGCCTCGCAGGTCTAAAGGAAGGTCAAGTTTGGACTGTGCTCAGAAGACGGGGCAGGATTTGGGATGCAGAAGGAAGTGAGGGGCGTGTGGCGCAGGGTGGCATCCCAGGCACCGAGCATTGCACAAGTACAGGAAACTCAGCCTAGCGTGGAACTTCCGCCCTGGATGTGTCCGGTGTCTGAGATTCCGAGGGCCCTGGAGGACCACAGCCTGCCTTTACGGGCCCAGAGGCTCAGCCCTGCCTCTGAGCCCGAAAAGCCTGCTACAGAAACCGGGTGGTGGGCCTGCAGCTGTGGGCTGGACCTACCGACTTCTCGGTAGGGAAGCGTTGATTGGAGAACTTTGGGCATGTTGGCTGCAGTGGGTGGGCACTCCCAGGAACCTGCCAGAGCTGCAAGAGAAGGGTCTGTGGCAGTCCTGACCAGGGCAGCCAAGGCTTGCAGGTGTCTTGTAGCTATTGATTTGGGTAGAGACTTCGTTCCATAGCCCAGGGCTAGGCTAGGTGCTATGTTGGGGTCCTGGGCTCGTACTGGGGCTGTGACTCTGAATGTCCACACAGAAGTTGTTTCACACTTTCCTTTTTCAGGGCACTGAAAAGGTACCTCCTCAAACTCAGGAGGACGGAGTGGCGTTTGCATCCGGTCCCTCCCCTGCTTCAAGAGCCTTCCATTGGGACTTCCCTGGTGGTCCAGTGGTTAGGACTCCGTGCTTCCACTGCAGGGGACATGGGTTCAGTCCCTGGTCAGGGAACTAAGATCCCGCATGCCACAGCACGGCCAAAAATAAAAAACAGAAGAGCCTTCTGTGGATCTCAGTGTCCACCAGGTCACAATTTCTTGCCCTTATATCCAAAGCCCACCATCATCTGAAGGACGTTTACAGAGTCTAACAGTGAGAAGGAACCTAAAAATCACCTAATCCAGCCTGAGCCTGTAAGTCTTTTTCACAGTAACCCTAAGAAGACGTTGCCATGCCTCTGCCTGTATACTTCTCATAATGGGGAATTCTCTCTTTCATGAGACAGCTTTAAGTTTATCCAAAAACGGCCTGACTGTACTTCTACCCGTCGGTCTAGTTTTGATCTTTGGAATTATTCTTCCTTCCACATGACCACCTTTAAGAATATTGATATTCCTCTAAGTTGTCTTCAGGCCCCAGGCTTATGCCAGCCCAGGTCACTCTCTTTTAGAAGTAGTCTAGTTTGTTGGTTTCCTTCATAATGTACAAGGTCTAAAACTGAAGAGTGTTTTACATGTGACTTTATCTTCATAAGGAATTAGAACCATCCCCTCCCTCATTCGGAACACTGTGCTCCTTTTAATACATCCAGAGCCAGACTTCCATTGTGATCAGCCATATCACAGCGTTGCTTATATTAAGTTGGCAGCCAAATAAAACATCTAAATCATTTTCACAGGTGCTGCTTTGACTCATATCTCCCCTGTGCCAGCGAGTTTAGACCTAAATATAGGAAACTTCCTTTATACCTGCTAGATTGCATCTAGTGAAGTTTCACCCATTTTTCCAGTCTGTGGAAATCATTTGGACTCTGGTTCTGTGTCTCTGTGGTGTGGAGGGCCATGTCTCATGTGGGGATTGTGATCCAGAGCCTGAGCTGTGGAGCCCCACTTCCGAGTCTGAGTTCCAGCTCTACACTGGCCGGTAGAGCAGCCTTGGGCAATTTACATAGCCCTTCTAAGCCTTGGTTTCCTCATCTGTAAAATGAAGATGATTAATATTAATACTCACTCGTAGGATGTAGAAGTTATAAGACTTTAATGAGATAATTCATACAAAATACTTATTAACACAGGGCTGGGTAGTAAGCACTCATTAGCTGCCATTATCTTGATGATCAGAACCACTGCTACTGCCAGTTCACTTCCTCAATCTTTTAAAAATGACTGTTTCTCACCCCAAGCCCCCCCAGCCTCATCGTCCTTTGCTTACAGTGTCCCCTCAGCCCCAGATGCCTGCCTCGTTCTGCCACCTGCCCAGCTTCAAAACCTCTGCAGCATCTTTGATTCTTCCTTCTGTTATGTTCCCTGTAACTGGGAGCTCCTACTGGCCAGTCCTATTGGAATTGCTTCATAGCCCACCTTGTGTCGGGTTCTTTCCATTTCACTTCCATCTTTTAGGTCGAGGCCTTTTTTCCTTCACTTCTCTGCTATTAATAGCTGCCTCCTTCAACTCTCTTCCCTTCAGCTGCTTCCGTCCTTTCCCGCCCCCTCCGAAGCCCACTGGCCCCCCGCACTCAGAGCTACCTCCCTTTCTGCCTTCACGTCCCGTTCTGCCCTTGCACACACGTGGCCTTGCAGCAGAACCGGCCCTCGCGTTCCAAGCCTTTCCGGAGCTGGGCTCGAGGATCCGACCACCAGAATAGTGTGACCTTGGGCAAGTGGCTTAGCCTTTCTGTGCAACAACCATAAGTGCCCCTCGAATCTGTAGGCGGCGTCATTGAGAGAAGTCAGTCAGTGGCAGGGGAGGCACCGGGGACAGACAGGTGACCCCTTTCTTCCTTAGACAAAGTTTCCCTGGGCAGCATCGCAGTTTCACAGGATCTTTCCTTCCTTTCAACATGTAGAGTACAGGATATTTTCAGTTTTCAGACACACACACACACACACACACACACACACACACACACACACACAGTCTACAGTTACAAACTCATGGTATATTATTTTATGTGGCTTAAGGGAATTTTAAGGATTTTTTGTTTGTTTTTGTAAGCAAGGCTCATACTGACCACAAGCTTGGGCAATTGGTCTTTGGTCCATCAGTATAAATAGATATTTGTGGACCAAGTCTAAACCCCACCCATCACAGTCCTCCCCAAGGCCCTGACGCAGTTTCTAGCATTTCCGGCCAACATGGATTTCTCTTTTTCCATCACAGCCTGTGCTACTGGCTGTCTCTACCAACCCCCTAGAACTTGACCACATTCAGTTTGCACCCTACTGGATTTGCATCTCTTGGTGTCATATTTAGGTCCCTTATAACTCCTTATGAATGCAGGCAACCTTTAAAGGCTCAGCAAATGTGGTCACTTTGCCCAGAGGTCTGTCTGCAGCCAGGATCCCATCATTGTTCTAGAGCCAGGAGAGAAACATAGTTGAAAGCATGTAACTCACCTGAGGAAATCTGAAGGAAAGAGGATGACGTGGGACAGGCATGGAAGAAGGAGCTGAGAAACAAGGTCCAAGGAAGGACTTGTGAAGAGGAAGCTGGAAGCGCTGGGTCTCCACAGGACACAAGTGCTGCCTCACTGGGAGATTTTAGGGGGATAAACTTTTTACTTCTTTCTTGCAGCATCTCTTATATGAGATTCCTTCTGGACTGGTCTTACCGATGCACTGACAGCCAACAGCTGTGCTCAGTGGCGCCCCCTGCGTGTGCTGTAGGGGAGAGGGAAAGGAGTATCTGCACTCTCCTTGTCTTCGGAGGTGACTGAGCATGATGGGGAAAGGACCCTGTGTTAGTCTCCTGGGGCTGCCATAACGAATTACCACATAGTGTGTGGCTTAAAACAACAGAAATTTGTTCTCTCCCAGTTCTGGAGGCTAGAAGGTCAAAATAAGGGTGTCAGCAGGGCCACGTTCCCTTTGGAGGCTCTAGGGAAGAATCCATCCTTGCCTCTTCCTAACTTCTGGTGGTTGCTGGCCATCTTTCGCATTCCTTGGCTTGTAGACACATCACTTTAGTGTCAGCTTCCATCTTCACATGGCTGTCTTCTTCCTGAGTGTCTGTGTGCCTGTGTCTTCACCTGGCCTCCTTATAAGGGTACCAGTCATACTGGATTTAGGACTCACCCTAATCCAGTATGACATCATCTTAACTAATTACATCTGCAAAGACCCTGTTTCCAAATGAGATCACATTCACAGGCGCTGGGGGATTTGAACTTGAACGTGTCTTCTTTAATAGCTTATGCTATTAAAGAAGTTGAGTCTGGCTGACAGACATAGAAAACAGATTTATGGTTACCAAAAGGGATGGGGGAGGGAGGTAGATAAATTAGGAGTTTGGGATTAACGTATACACACTACTATATATTGGGTTGGCCAAAAAGTTCGTTCGGTTAGTGAATACGTTGTTCAATAAAGCTCTTCGTGAAAATGAAAAACATCTTTTATTTGTACTTAAAACCGAATGAATTTTTTGGCGAACCCAATATAAAATAGGTAAACAACAAGAATCTACTGTAGAGCATAGGGAACTATACTCAATATCTTATAATAACCTACATGGGAAAAGAATCTGAAAAGGAATATATATATATATGTATAATTGAATCACTTTGCTGTACACTTGAAACTAACACAACATTGTAAATTAACTACATCTCAATTAAAAAAAAAGAGTTGATTCTGGTAGAGGAAAAAAAAATACGTGCGATAGTGGACTTAAAGAACACACCCAAAAGTTATGTAAACCAGATATAAAAGACCATATCTTGGTATAAAACCTATTTTGTACCAAATATATTCATACACATATACATGTACATATACATATATGACATATACATAAGTATGTATTTTTTCCAGATGAAGATTCAAACACAATAAAATACAAACAATAAAACACTTAGAGGAAAATGTAAGCGTCTACCAGTATAAACATGGGGCAGGAGAAACTGTAAGTAAACATAGAAGCTATAAAAGATAAGATGAACATACTTCACTAGGTAAGGCAATCAACAACCATGGGAACATACAAGAAAATACTCAAAACTTACTAGCAGTCAGGAAATTACAAGTTCATGGTACAATGTCGCTACACCTGTAAGACCGGCAAAAATGAAAAGAAGTGATAACCCCCGTTGGAGGGGATACTTTTGAACATCGCCAGTGGAAATGTGATTGTTAGAGCCTGTTTACAAAGCGTGACGGCAGCCTTGTTTAGATTCTGATTAGAACAGTTGCAAGAAAGTTGTTTGTTTGTTTTTTTAACACAAGAGAGAAATGTGAACACTAACCATTTGATGACATTAAGAAATTATCCTTAAAATTTTAGGTGTGATCACAGTATTATGGTTAAATTTTAAAGAGTCTTTTTTATTTTTTCTTAGAAGTTCTTACTGAAATATTTACTGGTAAAATGGTATAACGCCTAGAATTTGCTTCAGATAATCCAGGGAGCAAGGGAATCAGTGACCAATGGTATAAAGCAAGGGTCCACGCACTAGAGGTGCAGGCCAAATCCAGACCACCTCCTGGTTTTGTAAATAAAGTTTTATTGGAATTCAGCCACAGTCATTCAGTTCCGTATTCATTTAGTATCGCTGAGGTGGCTTTTTCCCTCCAGCAGCAGAGCTGAATAGTTGTGATGGAGAGCATGTGACTTGCAAAGCCTAAAATATTTACTAACTGGCTCTACAGAAAATGTTTGTGACCCCTCACCCATAAGGGTGCATGTTTGGATGCGAGTTCATAATAATTGGTGCTGGGGACTGACTATATGAGGGCTTATTAGACTAATCATCATATTTGTGTGTGCTTGGACTTTTCCATAATGAAAAGTTAAAAAAAAAAAAGTGGACCCAGTAATCTCACTCCTAGTACTCTATCCCTTGGAAACGAAAGCCTCAATTAATAAGGATATATGTATAAGAATGTTTACTAAAATAGTTTACTGGAAATAAATTGCCTCCCAATACGGGATGCTATAAATGACATCCACCCCCGCCATGGAATATTATGTTATCTTTTTAAAGAATGAGCTAGCGTTTTACCAGTTCACTTGGAGAATGTTTCATGGGATATTTTCAAGGGAGAAGAGCAAGATGTGAAAAAGTCTGTGCATGACAGTCCCAGTTTTATAGAACAGTGACAAAAATAAGCCCTTCGGAATGTAGGGGTGTGTGTGTGTGCGTGCGTGCGTGCACGCGTGCAGGATGCATAACGGGTTGCTAACATGGGTTGGGGGTAGAGTGATGTCTGTGGAAGGAAGCAAAGCAAAACAGAAAAAGGCTGTATTTCAAAAAACAGCCTACACGATACGATCCCATGTATGTGTGTGTGTAAATTATATTTACAGGTATAACGTGCTTTGCTTACTTCAGAAGAGAGTTACAATTTTTAAAACGACCAGAAAGGAGTGAATATTCGGCCTGCCCTATGATAGAAGTAAGAAAATAAAAGGGAATTTGGTTAGGAGCTGGAAAGTGCCCAAGAGCAGGGAAACAAGAGAGGAGAGTGACCACTGTCAACCCGGCCCAGCTAGGGTAGGCTCCATGGAAGGTTCTAGCTGTGAGAGAGGGGGTAGCTGGACGGTCTTTGAGCCACAGCCCCTCCCTGATCTCAGCGCCTCTTCCTCCTGCTCCCGGAGAAATAATGTTTCCCTGGAGGATGAAAGGCATCCCTTTGTGCAGGCTTTAATTGCCATGTTGGGCCAAGTGAATGAGTGGCATGCGGGCGCAGCAGCTGGGCACAGCCAATGCCAGGCAGCAAAGCCCGCTGCCTTAGGACAGCCCGGGCCAGCTGGCCTGGGAGTGCTGCCCACCTCTGCCCCCCGCAGGAGGGCCCTGCAAGGGAACAGTGGAGCAGAGGGGTCTGCGGAGGGAGGAGAAGGGGCGGGGCGTCTGGGAGGGTCCCAGCCACTGTCAGAAGCTTATTCATCTCATCCTCCTTCCCCTCCCCCCTCCCTCTTGTTTTTCAGACTGTCAGCATCAATAAGGCCATTAATACGCAGGAAGTGGCTGTAAAGGAAAAACACGCCAGAAATATCCTTTTAGATGTTGCTTGGAGGACTGACCCCAAGGGGGGTCAGATGGGGGGGGCGAATGAGGTCGGGGTGAGGCATCCTTGCTCAGCTTCAGGAAGGAGAACTGCCCCCCACCGGCCAGGCCCCAGCAGGGTCTGAACAGTGTGGGTTGGCAACAGCTGGCCTCAGAGCCCACAGCCTGTAGAGGTGGAAGGGACCAAAGCGGCCATCTGGCCCAGTCTCGCCTCTCTCCTGGGACTTAGCTTTTCAGAACTACCGAGTCCTTTGAATTTACTCTCCTTTGAGAGATTTCCTCGGGGCACCAGAGGGGTTTTCACCTGTACCATCAAAGTGCTCTGGCCCTGCACCTTGCCACACTGACCACCCCCTTGGAGACATGCTCAAATGCCCTTCTCTGAACATGAAAGCAAAACAGAGGCCTTGGCGGCAGCGGTTGGCCTTAAGCCGACACAAGGGCTCTACCATGGAAATCAGAGCCACTTGTGTGAACGGGTTCACCCCAAACCAGAGGGAAGAAGATGAGAAGGTCAGGGTGGACTAGGGAACTGGTGATTTGAAGATTTTCGCCAAGTCCCCCACGCCAAGTTGGTGGAGGTCCTGGGCAACCACCGTCATGGGTCTGTGGCTTTGGAGGGAAGTGCAGGCCACCTGGCCGATGGATTCCTCGGGACCTGCCCTTGAGGTCAAGTCCAGGTGCTCGAGGGCTAATCCCCGAATCCTGGAGGAGAGGCTGCCAGTGGGCCAAGGCTTGGTCTCTGTGTGTGCTGGGGCCAAGCACAGGGCAAGGGGAGGCTGGGCTTCTGTCTGCACTGGGAAGTTCCTTCTTGCCGGGACTCAGCATGGTGGCTGCACCACAGCCAGTTGGGTTGGAACAACCTATCTTGAAGTCATCCCACCCCCGCCCCTCCGTGGAGGAGACTCTCCAGGTTAGAAGGCCATGGAAGCCCGGCACTGCCAGTGCGATGCCCAGAACAGGTCAGGCCCTCAGGAAATGTTGCTAAGAGCATGTACTGCTCTTCACTGGAAGGAAAGCAGCTTGTCTTTAGCAGAATATGCTTTGGTTGGAATTAGGGCTTTGCTGCAAGATGGGGCTATAGAACCTCTACTGGGTACCCCAGAAGCCTGGCCCAACCGTGAGCCTAGCCAGACCTTGCCTTTTTATGCCCTTGATGCTTTACTGAGTCAAGTAAACCAAACCAAGAAAAGCCCTCATTATTGGTGGCCCAATTGATTTTCACAGGGAGTTACTCAGTCTTGACCCTTCCCTGCTAAGAATACTGATCAGTCAGTCTGGTGCAAGATACGAGGTAAGAGAGAGAGCAGTTGTCACAGGACAGTGTGCTCCTCTGGATGGGTGTGAGCACAGAGAGGGCCAGGCCTGTAGTGGCCTGGCCAGGTCACACCTTGCCAGGGAGGCCCCCTGGGGCGATGGAACAGACCTAGAGGGAGATTCTGAAATCTCATCTCTGGGGCTCTCTGACTTTCTCTGGGACCTCGAGTGGGCCCCGTGGGACCTCTGTGAGCCTTAATTTCCTTGTCTGTCAAATGAAAGTGTTGGCTGAAGAAGCTTTCAGAGGCCTAACATTCCAGCTCTGACATTCTGGGAGTCTCTCTGCCTCACAATTTCTAAGGGGTGGATAAATGTTGAAAAGATCCTCTCCATACAGTAGGGTTTTAAAGCCTAAAGATCTCACAAAACATTTATTCTTTATCAGTACTTCTAAAGAACATCAGCTACCCTCATTACCCACTGAATGAGCATTTGGAAACCTGGCTTCATTGAGAAATGCTGTTCAGACAACCATCTCTCCCTAGTGCCTGACTGGTGAACAGGTTGACACCCCCGACTGTGGTATCCACTCCTGGAGGGCTGAGGACTGAAGTCTTACTTTCTTTATATCCCCAAGTGCCTGACACGAATTGGGTGCATTAAAATGCTTAGAAAATTAAAGAAAGACAGAAAGGTCCGCTTGCCTCTTTCCAAGCTCGGGGTGCCCGGCCAGCTCCACACGCCCCTGGCTTCTGTTTCGGGAGATTGCTCTCCGGTAAAGGAGCCGCAACCTACTGTGAGAAATCATCTCAGTTGAGGGTTGGGGCCTGTCCATCTCTCCTCTTGGCTTCCTTCTAGTCCCAGGGGGCTGTGCTTGAGGTGAAACCATAAGTTATTTCAGAATCACTCTTAAGACCAAAAGCTGATTTCAGCTTCTAGACCCAAAAGTCCGTTTTCAAGGCAGCCCCTCTCAAAATGCAAATTTCAGTCCAGGGAGGGAACTTTACCACACTTTACAGCTCAGAAGCAAAACAACATGTCTTTCGGGTGAGTCTCATAGTTTCTAACCTGAGGCAAGTCTTTCCTAAATGGTGCAGTGCTTCTTACCTGAGCCTGGATTAAAAAGCCGAAAGTTCTGAGGACATTGCCATACTTGGGGTTAATGGTGCTCAGTTACTGGGTGTGTGAGGCCTGTGTAAGCATCCATTACAAAAGAAATGTGGAAATCCTCTACTAGCCTCAGAAAGGGCTCCCTTAGGTCATTTCAGAGAGGGCTGATGGGACTAAATCCAGGAGCTCTTAACGCTGTGACCAAAGATTGAGTTCTCTATTGGATATAATATTAATAGTAACTCGATAGTGCTGTGTTTTCCTGATGGAGATACAAGCCACTCTTCCATGATTGGTGATGTGGGAAAGTAAAAATAAATGTAAATGTCTTCCAAGTTAAAAAAACAGTGTGGGGGAGGCTCCCTAATTACGGAGGCCTGGAGCTCTGTTAAAGTCACTCGAGGCCAGAAGGACATTTATTACACGCAAAGCATGGCAGGCACTCCACGTGGCTGGCGGGTGTGTTTGGAATTGGATCTCAGAAGGAAGTGGCCCCCGGAGTCCGCATACAGGGAATTCAAGGTGTTGGGAAATGAAGGCACCCCTGAACGAGGCCAGGAAGGTTTTTAGAAGAGGTGGAGTGAAAGCGGCATTTTATTTACTTATTTATTTATTTACTTATTTATGGCTGTGTTGGATCTTCGTTGCTGCGTGTGGGCTTTCTCTAGTTGTGGTGAGCAGGGGCTACTCTTCGTTGCGGTGCACAGGCTTCACACTGTGGTGGCTTCTCTTGTTGCTGAGCACGGGCTCTAGGAGTGCAGGCTTCAGTGGTTGTGGCACACGGGTTCAGTAGTTGTGGCTCACGGGCTCTAGAGCGCAGGCTCAGTAGTTGTGGCACACGGGCTTAGTTGCTCCACGGCACGTGGGATCTTCCCGGCCTAGGGCTCGAACCCGTGTCCCCTGCATTGGCAGGTGGATTCTTAACTACTGCGCCACCAGGGAAGTCCCGAAAGCGTCATTTTTAAATTTAGGGAAAATACATTTTAAACAAAGACTGCCTCTTTCAGGGTAAGAGCACAATGCCTAATGGGAGAGGAGATAGACGCTACCTGGAAGAGAAGCCAAGGGTGTCAGTAGCCAGGGGGTAGGGTCCCCAGTAGGGGCCAGGGCACTTGAAGAGCTGAAGCACACCCTTGCTTTGGAATAGTGCATAAGAAAGAATTTTGAGAGGCTGTATTGTGTTGTTAAAATGTTAGTGTAATTATACACACACACCACACCCTCCACCCACCTCCCCACAAAGGCCCTACCACAAACTCGGCAAACCTAGAGGAAGGGCAGAGTCTGTCTTCCCACAGCAAAGCCCTAATTCCAACCGAAGCATCTTCCCACTAAAGGCCAACCAGAGCCACTGCTGGCCCAGAATGCACTTGTGCAAGTTAGGAAAAGACACCCCTCCCAAAAGACATGGCTGTCTCTTTGGAAATCATCTAATAAAATGGATTTTATTAGAAGGAAGCACTTTTTTGCCATCTGCCAAAAAACTGCCAGGATACTTGTACAGATCTGTGATGCCTTCATTATAAGCGGTGTCCTCTGATGGGTAGTGCCAGGCGCCATGAACAACACACAGCCCCCACGGTGGCCTTTAGAGGCTTCATCCCAGGGTTGGTTGCCTTTGTTTTCCATGACCTTCCCTCACCGTGCATACTGGGCACCCACCATGAAAAGGGGGCGCAGACCTTTTGGTCTGTTGTCAACCGGCTGCCCCTCTCCAGCAACGCTGTGCTCTGCTGGAAGTTCTGCCACGTGTTCCACAAACTCCTCCGGGATGGACACCCAAATGTGAGTTCCTGGGGCTGCAGCGGATGGGCAGGGATCCAGGGACCCATGTGGGGAAAGTGCAGTTGCCTGAGTCACAAGAGCCACTGTCCACTTTCGCACAGGGGATGGCAGCTGCCCCCATCTCCTGGCCTCTTGGGTACCAATTTCATAGACGGCTTCGTCTCTCTCCCATCACCCTCTCTCCTCCACCCCAGACCCATGTTTCACCATCCTCTGTCTCCTCTCCTTCTCTCTCCAGGTCCTGAAGGACTCTCTGAGATACAAAAACGAATTGAGTGACATGAGCAGGATGTGGGTGAGTTTGGACACGCACCCAGGGGCCACCTGTGCCACCTTATCCTTTCCCAGAGGCCACAGAACAAGGACTGTGGAATGGAGCAAATTCATCTCTTTCAGCTTGTTTAGCATTTCTCTCATGAACATCAGGGAGGGAGTCAAAGATGCCCCCAAATGGAACCATGATATCCAGAGTCTTACCTGGGGTCCCTGGAAGCTGTAGGGAAGTTCTAGGGCTTGGGAGCTTCTCCTGCCGACGGAAGTTCATGTCATAATGCTCTCTGGGCATTGGGATCCTTCGGCAGTGACACTGTCACAGGTCCTACTTCTTTCCTTCTAGTGGTCCCATTGGGGTCACAGTACATTGAGAACTGGCATTCCCAGTCCTTAATGCCAGTGGTTTTTCTCTCCTATCTAGGGATTCTCAGTGCCTTAGGAAGAGGGAGGAGGTAGGTGGCAATATCAGAATACATTGAAAAGAGTGGTTTTGTACACATACCGGAATCCCTCTAGATTCAAGGAGTATGTGTATGGACAGGAGGTAATTTGCCTTTTGAAGAATCTCCCCAGGTGATTCTGATGTGTCATTTTGCCCCACTGGTTAAGAACTACTATGTTAGCCCTTTCCTTCAAATTCTTACCCGTGTCTGTCTGCGCTCACAAAATGTTAGCAATTATGTTGTCCAATCTACCCATTATAGATGAGAAATACAGGCCCAGAGAGGGAAGCAGCTTTTCCTATGGCACAAGACTAGTTAACCTAAACAAAGCAGAGATTTGTCCCCCAAAACTTCCACCTGTATGCTAGAGAGCTTTCTATTACATTTCTGTAACATGGAAAGCTTAGATCTTTTTCCTTTGTTTGCTAGAATTTATCTGGTGTATCTTTTTTCATCCTTTTACTTTTGACTTTTCTATATTCTTTTTAATATTTTTTACATATATATTTATGGCACTGTGGCCAGAGAATCCATATGATGCTGATTTTCGAAGTATTTTTGAGACTTGCTGTGTGAGCTAGCTCATGGTCAGTTTTTGTTTAAACTTGAAGCATAGTTGATTTATAATACTATATTAGTTTCAGATGTACAGCACAGTGATTGACTGATTGACTTTTCTATATTCTTTTGTCTTAGAAATATACTTGTCCATAGCATTTAGTTGGATTTTTTAAAAAATTCAAGATGGCAGTCTTTGTCAACTGGACACTTACTCTGTTTACATTTATTATAATTCATAACATGTTTAGATTTATAGCTCCCATCTTATTTTATGCTATTTGTCCCATCTGTTCTGTTTCTATTTCTCTCATTTTTGCCTTCTTTTGGATTGATTGGGTATTTTCTTTCTCATTCAGTTTCCCCCTCATCACTAGTGGGAAGATAAAAAATAAAAGCAGAGGTTTTGTTTTTTTTTAATTTTTTGATAATGTTATCTAATAATTACAAAGTGCATGCTTACGTTATCAGCGTCTAAAATTCATATCAATGTCTAGATATCATATCTGTTTCCAGTATAGCACAAAGACCTTAGAATATTTTAACCCCATTCACTCCCTTGTATGTTGTTGTCATGCATTTTAATTTTTGTTGCTTTTAGACCCTAGAAGATATTTTATTTTAATTGTCTTATTCTGCACTCTTCATTTCCTCTTACATCTCAGGCCATCCATTTGGGATCTCTTTCTTTCTGCCTGAGTTATTTCCTTTAGAACTTCGTTTAGTGAGAGTCTGCTGGTGGCAAACAACCACTTTTACCTGATGGAGAATGTCTTTATTTCACCCTCATTCATGGAAGATATTTTCTCTGACTTTAGAATTCTGGGATAATAGTTCTTTTCTTTCAGCACATGGAAGATATTAGTCAAGATGTCCTTCCACCGACTTCTGGCTTCCATCATTTTTATGAAGTCTGCTGTCAGACTTACCATTGCTTCTTTGAAGCTAATCTGTGTTTGTTTCTCTGTTTTCAAGTTCTTAGTATTTATCTAGGTGTGAATTTATTCTAGATTCTTTGGACTTTTTAAATCTGTAGATTATTATATTTTATCAGTTACAAAAAAATTCTCATTGTCTCTAAATATTGATTTGCTTCATTCTTTGTTTTCCTCTGAGACTTTGGTTAGCAGTATTTTAGACTTTCTCACTCTATTCCCCATGTCTTTAAACCACTATTTGATTTTTTTCTACCTGTTTGTTTGTCTCTATACTGCATTCTGGATAATTTCAGTAAATCTAGCTTTCAGTTCACTTATTCCCTCTTCAGCTGGGTCTAATCTGTTGCTAAACCTCTCCATAAGGTTTTCAATTTTAGTATCATTCTCATTTCTTGGAATTTTAGGTTTGGTTTGGTTTGGTTTTTTCTAATCTGCTTGGCATTCTTTATAATTTATTGTGCCCTGCATATATTTTAAAACAGTCTCTAATTTTTTTTAGGCTTGTTAAATATAGTGGTTTTATATATCACTTTTTATAATTCTAGTATCTAAAGCCCTTCGAGGTCTGTTTCTGCCATCTGTTGTTTTGATGAATTTTGCTCCTGCTATGTAGTTTCTTTTTGTATTTAGTTACTTTTCTACTGTGAGCTGCTCATTTTCCTGGAGATTTTTTTGGTGGGAATTCTTTGAATTCTAACAAAGGCCGCTTCCTCCAGAGGGAATTGGCACTTGCATCCATTAAGATCACTCTAAATTATATTCTCAGCTTAAAAGTTATGTGAATTCTGAGCAGATCCCCTTGAGGACTGGCTCACGGGTCCAATTCTCAGCAGTAGTTTTTTCCGCCCTCTGATCACAACAGTGGTTTAAGGCAGTAGATTTTCTTTGCAGTCCTCAGGGGGGACTCCTTCAGTGCAGGAGTACATGTGTGTTATTTCCAATTTACCCTTAATTCCCCTGCATGGAGGAGGAAGTCTTTTGGCTCTTCCACTAGACTCCTCAAGTTGGGCAGGTGAGAGCCCTGCCTCCTGTTCACCACCTGGGCCTTAAGGCCCAGAAAACCAAAACTCAGGTTCACTTGGTGTGGCAAAGTGCCCCCTCCCCACCATTCCCTGAACCCATCAAGTCATTTGCTCTCTGAATATCTGAATTACTCAGTTCCTGGCCTGAGGATTTCTTACTCTCTTGCAAGTTCATTAATGCCTTCAAAGCATTTTTAATATTCCACTCAATATTGTTAGTAGTTTTCAGTGGGAAAGTCAACCCAGTTACCTAGCCTGCCTGCCTTGTTATCCAAAATAGAATTCTTTTAGGTCTTTTTTCCTATGTAGTCTGTCTCTTCCATTTGACTAAGAGTTTCTGAAGTTAGAAACTTCTTTTACTTTTTTTTTTTAAATTAAGATCTTATTTTTTTTAAGAGCAGTTTTAGGTTCACTGAACAATTGAGTGGAAAGTACAGAGTTTCCACATACCTGCCCTGCCCCCAAACACGCATAGCCTTGCCTAATGGATGAACCTACTGACACATCCATCACAATCACCAAAGTCCATAGTTTATATTACAGTTCACTTGTGGTGGTGTACATTCTGTGGGTTTGGACAAATGTATCCATCATGCAGAATATTTTCACCGACTTAAAAATCCTCTTTGCTCTACCTGTTCATCCCACCCCACCCCTACTCACTCCCCACCCCCACCCCCACCCCACCCCCAACTCTTGGCAACCACTGATCTTTTTATAGTCTCCATAGTTTTACCTTTTCCAGATGTCATATAGTTGGAATCATATAGTATGTAGTCTTTTCAGACTGGCTTCTTTCAACGTAGTAATATTCAATTAAGTTTCCTCCATGTCTTTTCATGGCTTGATAGCTCATTTCTTTTTACTGCTCAGTAATATTCCACTGTTTGGATGCATCACAGTTTATGTATCCATTCACCTACTGGAGGTCATCCTGGTTGCTTCCAAATTTTGGTAATTATGAGTAAAGCTGCTACAAACATCCATGTGCAGGTTTTTGTGTGGACTTAAGTTTTCAACTCCTTGGGGTGAAAACCAAGGAGCTCCATAGTTGAATCATATGGTAATAGTATGTTTAGTTTTGTAAGAAACTACCAAACTATTTTCCAAAGTGGCCGTATCACTTTGCATTCCCACCAGCAGTGAATGAGAGTTCCTGTTGCTCTGCATCCTCATCAGTATTTGGTGTTGTCAGTGTTCTGGATTTCGGCCATTCTAATAGGTATGTAGTGGTATTTCATTGTTTTAATTTGCATTTCCCTGTTGACATAGGATGTGGAGCATCTTTTCATATGCTTATTGACCATCTAAAGATCTTCTTTCATAAGGTTTCTGTTAAGGTCTTAGGCCCATTTTTTAGCTGGATTGTTTGTTTTCTTATTGTTGAGTTTTAGGAGTATATTTATATGTTTTAGATAACTGTCCTTTATCAGATATGTCTTTTGCAAATATTTTCTCCCAGTCTGTGACTTATTTTCTCATTCTCTTGACCATGTCTTTTGCAGAGTAGAAGTTTTTGTTTGTTTGTTTGTTTTTGCTATGTTGGGTCTTAGTTGCTGCACACGGGCTTTCTCCAGTTGCCGCGAGTGGGGGCTACTCTGTGTTGCGTGGGCTACTCACTGCTGTGGCTTCTCTTGTTGCGGAGCACGGGCGCTAGAGCACGCAGCCTTCAGTAGTTGCAGTGTGTGGGCTCAGTAGTTGTGGCTCATGGGCTTAGTTGCTCTGCAACATGTGGGATCTTCCTGGACCAGGGCTCGAACCCATGTCCCCTGCACTGGCAGGCGGATTCTTAACCACTGCACCACCAGGGAAGTCCCAGAGTAGAAGTTTTTAATTTTAATGAAGCCCAGCTTATCAATTATTTCTTTCATGGATTGTGCCTTTGGTGTTGTATCTAGAGTTATCACCATATTCAAGGTCATCCAGGTTTTCTCCTTTGTGATCTTCTAGGAGTTTTATAGTTTTGCATTTTACATTTAAGTCTTTGATCCATTCACCTTTTACTTTTTTTTTAATATAATCCATTTTAAAATTTTTTATTCATTTTATTTATTTATTTTTGGTTGTGCCGGGTCTTAGCTGTGGCTGGTGGGCTCCTTAGTTGCAGCCAGCGGGCTCCTTAGTTGTGCCATGGGAACTCCTAGTTGCAGCATGCATGTGGGATCTAGTTCCCTGAGCAGGGATCTAACCCACGTACCCTGCATTAGGAGGCGAATTCTTAACCACTGCACCACCAGGGAGGTCCCCACCTTCTTGATCCTCATACATTTTCACATGAAGTATAGTTGTCTTTGATGATGAGCATATTTTTGCTTTTTCTACTTCTCACTACTTTCTGATTTTTCTATAATGAACAAGTATATCATAAAATATGAATTTTCATAGAAAATTAATACATTATGAAATACTGTCATCTATGGCATTGATGTTTTTAAACTCCTTTGATTACTCAACTCTCTTTGGTGCCCCTTGAGGCACCTTTCAAAGGATTCCTCTACGCTAGAGGAAGTAGATACACTTAGAAGAAAATGTAGAAGTCAAGACTCACGTGGGAGCCACAGTTATTCAGTTTAAGGTTCTTTGTGCCCCATTTCCCTTTTCTTTTTTATGTAATGGGGAGTTGCCAGCATCACTCTGCTAAGCCTAGCTTCTGCCCAGGCACCTAGGACATGACTGCGTGGGCAGACTCCATGGGAAGGCTTCTTCTTTACCAGCTGGGTTTAGTCCCATTTCAAACCCCCATCCCAGGTATAATACCATAGATGCTCTTAGTCTGTTGAAATCCATCTGGAGGAGGTGTTTGTTCTCCTGTGTTTAGATAGAGAGACAAAAGGAAGGAGATAGCCCATAGTCAGACTGTGATTACTAAGGATGGGAGACTTAAGGTTCTTAAATGAGAAACATCGTCCAGAATTTACCCAAAGGATGTTTGTACACAAGATGATACTGTAAGAATGTTCATCGAAACATAGTTTACATAGAAAAACTTGTCTACAATTAAAACACACAACAGTAGGGAGCTGGTCTGGTAAATTACAGTACAGACTTATAATGTACTGGGTAGTCACGAAAAATAACGATACAGAAGAAAATTTAATAAGATGGAAAAAATTGCAGTATATTAAGTGAAAAAAACCATATTGATCCCATTTTATCTTTTAAAATAAAGGTGGAGCACAGAGGATTTCTAGGGCAGTGAAACTACTCTGTATGATATGATAATGGTGAATCCATGTCATTATACATTTGTCAAAACCCATAGGATGTACAGCACCAAGAGTGAACCCTAATGTAAACTTTACTTTGGATGATAACAATGCGTCAGGTTCACCAATTATAACAAATGTCCGACTCTGGTGAGGGATGTTCACAGTGGAAGAGGCTGTGTATGTGTGGGGACAGGGGGGACATGGGGAATCTGTACTTTCTGTTCCATTTCACTGTGACCCTAAAACTCCCCTAAAAAATTAACTCTGTTTAAATTGAAAAAATAACATTGTGAACCCCAAAATGTTAGCCATGATTGTATCTGGTGGTTAGGTTAAGGGTGATTTGTTTGCATATGTACTTTTTTACGTTTTCCAAATGTTCTTTCTAATTTCGTTTTTCAATGTATATCAACATTTTATTAAAATTTTTCCAAATTTTTATTGTGGTAAAATACACATAACATGAAATTTACTACCTTAACCATTTCTTAAGTGTACAGTTGAGTGGTATTAAGTACGTTCATATTGTTGTATAATCATCGCACCATCATCTCTGAAATTTTTCATCTTGTAAAACTGGAAATCTATAGCCATTAAACAATAACTCCCCATTCCCCTCCCCACCTCCAGCCCCTAGAAACCACCGTTTTACTTTCTGTCTCAAGATTTTTTACTAATCTAAGTACCTCATATAAATGGAATCATACACGATTTGTCCTTTTGTGACTGGATTATTTCACTTAACATAATGTACTCAAGATTCATTCATGTTGTAGTACGTGTCAGAATTTCCTTTTCAAGACTGAATAATATTCCGTTGTATGAGTATATCACATTCTGTTTATTCATTCATCTGTCGATGGACACATTGGTTGCCTCCATGTTTTAGCTCTTGTACATAATGCTTCTATGCACATGGATGTGCAAATATTTTCAAGATCCTTCTTTCAATTCATTTGAGTATATACTGAGAGATGGAATTTCAGGATCACATGGTAATTCTATTTGTAGTTTTTTGAGGAGCTGCCATACTGTTTTCCACAGTTGCTGTACCATTTTACATCCCCACTAACAGTGTCCAAGGGTACCAATTTCTCCACATCCTCCCCAGCACTTTTTTTTTTTTGATATTAGCTTTCCTAATAGATGTGAGGTGGTATCTCATTGTAGTTCTTTTTTTAAATTTTTGTTGGAGTATAGTTGCTTTACAGTATTGTGTTAGTTTCTACTGTACAGTAAAGTGAATCAGCAATATGTATACATGCATCCCCTCTTTTTTGGATTTCTTTCCCACTTAGGTCACCACAGAGCACTGAGTGGAGTTCCCTGTGCTATATAGTAGGTTCTCATTAGTTATCTGTTTTATACATAGTATCAATAGTGTATATATGACTCTATCTGGTGGTTAGGTTAAGGCTGATTTGTTTGCATATGTACTTTTTTACGTTTTCCAAATTTTCAACAGTGGATGTATGTTATTTTCATACTCACAAAAAAGATATATTCTTTCAAAAAGAAATCCTGGCTGTAGATCCTTCAAACCAATGTTCTTCGTGTTGACACCCCGCTTTCTTTCCTCATCCTGAAAGGGCCACCTGAGTGAGGGGTATGGGCAGCTTTGCAGCATCTACCTCAAACTGCTGAGAACGAAGATGGAGTACCACACCAAAGTGAGTCTTTGTGACAATCCTGCTGCCACTGCCAGCCATGCACTCCCCCCCGCCCCTGCTTCCCCCACCTCCCCGCCCTGTCCCCGCACACCTGGCTGGGCTTAATTGTCAGGTTTTCCAGGTAATGAGACAGCCTGGCTTCTTAGGGAGTGTTCACACCATATCCCAGCTATGTAAGAGGAAACATTTTATAGAGTAACTGCAGTCAGGCCCCTGGGATGTGACAAGGGGCCTGGGATTTTGGCCCAGGTCTTCTGCACCTTTTGTTCCCCATTTTGCAAATAGAAAGAGGAACCCGATCCACCAGGTGGCCTTATAAAAATACTTCAGAAGCACTGACTTGACTGTTAATGGAAACAACGCCTTCCATTTATATGTTAAGTTTCCACACAGGACCTTCTAATCAAGATATGACTTTAGCTGATATTTCTTTTCTTTATATAAGATTTTTTTATATTTAATTTATTTATTAGTATTTATTTTTGGCCGCGTTGGGTCTTCTTTGCTGCACGCAGGCTTTCTCTAATTGTGGCGAGCAGGGCCTACTCTTCGTTGCAGCACGCAGGCTTCTCATTGCGGTGGCTTCTTCTGTTGCGGAGCACGGGCTCTAGGAGCGCGGGCTTCAGTAGTTGTGGCTCGTGGGCTTTAGAGCGCAGGCTCAGTAGTTATGGCACGCGGGCTTAATTTCTCTGCGGCACATGGGATCTTCCCGGACCAGGGCTTGAACCCGTGACCCCTGCGCCACCAGGGAAGCCCTAGCTGGTATTTCTTACACACTTAATGCATGTAAAACTGTGTGCCAAGTGGCATATAAGATTAAGAAAAAAGGGTCTACTCTTTAGGCGTTTACAGATCTGTCGGAGAGAGAAGCTTATACACTTGCAGTAGCTGTGTAATAGTGCCGGGCAGGTATGTGTGCCTGCAGAAGAGTGCCAGGGATGTTTTGAAATGATGGAGGGATATGGCATCCTAAAGGGCAGAATGAAGGAAGTGGGTCTTGAGGTGGTCCTTGAAGGGTGGGTATGAGGCACATAGGAGGTAAGGAAGAATGGCATGCCAGGTGGGAGGTAAAATGGCCAGAATTAGGGAGCTGGCGGTGGAAATGGAGAAGGGGACCAGGTCATCATAATGTCCAGACTGAGTGAGGAAGTAAATGCGACCAGAAGGATAAAGGCACCGGCCTGAGTCTCTGAGGCAGATGAGCAGGGTTGGTGGGCCTGAGGGCAGGAAGGGGCTGCAAGGCAGAGCGCCGGGTGTTACAGCCAGAGAGGGAGGTGCCGGCGTGGAGGATTTCTTTCTTCAGAGCCTGAAGAACTCACACTGGCATTTAGAGCCCCCTTGGTGGACTGGCCACCCGTCTCTCTGTGCTCCCCTCCACCTGCCCCGCTGCCCTGTGCTCCACCCGCTCCAGACAGACCACACCGAGGAAGAGAGCAGGATCCAGATACTCGACGGCTGATGAGCCTACATAACTTCCCCTGACTGTGCGGGTGCTTGATGTAATATTCTCCAGCCTTCAAGTTTATTCTACTGATTATGTTTTGCTAAAGTTAACGTGAGAATGGGTTTGCCTGCCCTGAGCTCACAATAGCCGCTTCAGGAGATGGCCAGAGGGCAGTGGGAAGCCTGGAGAGTATTCAGAACAGATTGGAAATAAGCAAAGGCTGCACTGCCTGCATGGTGTGGGTGTCAAGTTGAAGACCGACCGCTCTCACACGCTCGGTGTCATTGTACCACAGAGGAGATGTCCATGGCACAGGCTGTGAGCGAGGGGCCCTCCCCCGGGTCCCAGGGTTGGGATGAAGCCTTCCCCTATGATGATGGGCGGTGGGTGTTCTTTGCCGTGAACCAACCACAGGCTGTGAGCGCTGCCACACCTCCCCAGGGAGCATGCAGGCACCTGTACCAAGCAGAATCCACCTGCTGCAGCCCGCGCTCACCGGGGCTGGCTTGCTTGATGTCAGCTTAGTTGGTCTGTATAGAGAGCTCTTGAGGTGCCCTGTTCTGACTTCCTCTGCCTCCCTTCCAGAATCCTAGGTTCCCAGGCAACCTTCAGATGAGTGACCGGCAGCTGGACGAGGCCGGAGAGAGTGATGTTAACAACTTGTAAGTGGCTGTCCTCACATTCTGGACTCGATGAGAGAGAAAGCTTGGGTAGATGCTGTCACTTCCGGTTAGGGTCACAGATGGCCTGAGGGCAAGGGCAGTGGCTGGGGTGGGGACTAAAGCCCCTGAGTGACTTGACCTTGGGGCCACTTACTCCTGGAGCCTCCTCAAGAACCCTTCCAGGGCGCCTCCCACTCCAGGCCTCCCTTCTCTGTGCCCCTCTGCCCTTTTTCTTTGCTGCTTTCACTGTTGAATTCGCCCTGCTTGATCTTCCAATGGCCTTAATACCCACTTAGGTCGGGGCTAAGAATTGAAGCTGGTGTGTGTGTGTGTCTGTGTGTGCACGTGTACATTGGCGGCAGTACAGGGCTTGGGGGCCGGGACAGGTGGAGCACTGGCCTCAGGCCGTGAAGTATAAGCTCTCTTTCCTCTTGGGTCCAGTTTCCAGCTGACAGTGGAAATGTTCGACTACCTGGAGTGTGAACTTAACCTCTTCCAAACTGGTGAGTCTCTCCCTCCCGTCTGGCCCAGGCTTTCCTGGGCATTCACCTAACCGCCAGCCTGGTTCCCTGCTTGGACCAGCTGGCCTAGCCCCCGTCTCCATACAAGTTGTGCAGTTCAGGGCCAGGGAGATGGAGCTGCCCATACTGTGTCTGTTCTCTTGGCCCTGGTGCAAGGAGGGGCTGAAGCCCAAGGGCATTTTCACGTGAGTGGAAAGACTGCGATCCGCACCCTGCTGGCCTCCCCGCTAAGCCCAGGCCTCCAAGAGTCCAAAGACAGTTCCGGCCTCTGACAGACCCTAGACTGTGGCCCCAGCACTGGCTGGTCCTTTGGCCCAGGCTTGTGTGCTGCTCAGCTGGGCTGGCCCTCAGGGTGTATTTCTGCCCAGGTGGCCTGTGCAGTCACCCTTTCTGCCCCAGCATCCCGTGATACCTGGCTCTCTTTCCATATGCATTGATCACTTGGGTTATTAGCAATAGATGCTGAGCTCCTCCTCAAAAATCAGGAACCATGCCTGCTCACCTCTGTTCTAGCCCCATGCCTGGCATATAGCAAGTGCTCAACAACCAATTTTAGAATGCTTGCTTTCTGCATGAACAGCAGTGAAGAAACAACAGGTGGACAGAGTTCATAAAATGTTGTCAACGGGCTTCCCTGGTGGTGCAGTGGTTACGAATCTGCCTGCCAGTGCAGGGGACACGGGTTCGAGCCCTGGTCCAGGAAGATCCCACATGCCGCAGAGCAACTAAGCCCATGCGCCACAACTACTGAGCCTGTGCTCTAGAGCCAGAGAGACGCAACTACTGAGCCTGCGCTCTAGAGCCTGTGCTTCCAACAAGAGAAGCCACTGCAATGAGAAGCCTGCGCACCGCAACGAAGAGTAACCCCCGCGCGCAGCAACAAAGACCCAACTCAGCCAAAAATAAATAGATAAATAAATAAATCTATTTTTTAAAAATACTGTCGACATCCAGCTGAATGCTCTGGAATTATCTGGGGAGAATTAGCTAGAGTTTTCTAGAGAGAGCTCCCCCAAGTCTTCGCACAAACTCTGCCATCGTTAAATGGCGGTGGTTTTCTCATCCCCCAGAGAGCAGTGATTCGGAATCAAGAGCATCCTCTACACGTTTCTCCACCTGCCCCCCATCCTCAGTCACCTCTTGTGAGCCACAGAAATCGAGAGAGCTGGTATTAGAAGAAGTCTGTCCGGCTCCTGAGTCCTAGTCTGTGACCCTGTAAGATTGGGACCAGAACGTTCGGAAGGAGGCCCTGCATTTTCAACTGCGGGAAACGTGGGCCAATTACAAGTAACATTTATTTGGTGCACTTGCAGTGATTCTCAGAGTGTGGTCCCTGGACCAGCAGCATCGGCATCACCTGAGAACGTATTAGAAATGCACACTTCCGGGTCCCACCCCAGACCTTCTGAATTAGAATCTCTGCGGGTGGGGCCCAGCCATCTGTTTTAACAAACTCCCCAAGTCTGCACTGTCCAACAGCGTTGCCACTGGCCACGTGTGACTATTTAAATTAATTACGATTAAGTAACATTCAAAAGTTAGGGCCTCCGTTGCACTCACCACATTGCAGGCACTCGGCAGCCACACGTGGCTAGCATATTGGACACACGTACAGAGCCTTTCCATCATCACAGAATTCTCCTGGAGTGATCCTATGGGGGGATTCTGATGCATGCTACAGTTTGAGAAGCGCTGAGTTAGAAAATAGTTTTCAACCCTGGCTGCATATTAGAATCACCTGGGGGCCTTTTGAAACCCCACTAATGCCCCAACCCTACCCCAGACCAATTAAAAAAGAAGGGGGCATGGAGGAGTTGCAGGCAGACATTAGTAGTTTTGAAATTTCCCCAGGTGATTTTAATCAATCTCAAAGCAAATGGGAAGGACCACTGCACTGTTGCCATGAACTTTATAGGACATTCTCATTTAATCCTTACGAGACCTCCTTACAAGACCCTTAAGAGGTATGTGCTATTAGAACCATCTGCATCTTACAGAAACGCATCTGGAGGCACAGAGAGGTTGAGTAAGTTGCCCACGGTCACACAGCTCTAGATGTTACTAGATGCCAAGGGGCATTCCTGGAAAGCGGCAGGCAGGCCGTGAGATGGAGCGGCCTGGGGTTCCTTGCCAGCGTGGAGCCTAAGGAAGCCAGGAGATTTGGGGATGGCCGCCTCGCAGTGACAGCTGCTTTTAATTTGTGTCAAGAAGAAAAGCTGCCTTTTAATTAGAACCGTTTGGGGTTTGTTTTTTTTTTCTTTCACTTGACAGACTAAGCCTGTTAACAGGGACTAGTACAGCCAGGGAAGGCCGAACACAGTGGCTCTGGGCTTTCCTCCGGGGCAGTCCCACTCACTGAGGGACTGCAGGGAAAGTCTTTCGGTGCCGGCCACGTGCAGAGTCTCCGGAAGCGGTGGGCAGCCTCTGCAGAGAGGAAATCAGCCCTGGCCAGTGGTGTGCACTCAGGGTCCACGGCCAGGCATCTGGGTGCTTGGTTTAGGAGCGAGGGGCAAGGGGCAGGGGGTTAACGTGGAGGGGTCTGTGGGAGCAGCTTGCTCTCTGGAGCCCGGGAGAGTGGAGGGCAGTACTTCCGTTGACCGGCTCCCCCAAGGACCTCCGTCAGCCTTGATCCTGATGGTTCGTCCTCTTCCTGGCTCCTTGCCCTGGGTCCTTGTAGCCTCTCCTCCAATTGTCCACCTGGGTTCCTGCATTTCCCCCCTTGTGGTGTTCCAAGAACCCTGTGACAAGCCAGCAGGAAGCCAAGGCTGAATTATTTCTTCGTGTTCTGATCAATGTTTGATAGTTTCCCCACGTTTTCTGTTGCACAACCAGATTGGGTGCTTCTCAGGGTCAAGATCACCGTGAGACCAAGTTCATGGCTGAGACAGAGGGCTGAATTGGCTGTCAAAAGCCCCTTTCGATCCTGAAATACTGATTCCCCATAAAACGGAGGGCTTCCCTTGAACAAGAGCCCACCTCCCCATTAAATCAGAAACCTTAAAAGGGGATGTGTTCTTCCTGCCCATATGGGAGGGAGGTGGGGGAGGAAGCATGAAGCAAGCTCCTCAGACCGGAAGGAGGCATTTGGGATGCTCCGCCCGTAAATCCCTCCCGCCGGGCTGTGCACAGAGTAGAGCAAGTTCATTTCACCTGTTTGTGACACACAGAGCATCTTGACTGCCAGGGCCACAGGCTCCTGGTCTAGCCGTCGCTGGCCACAGGGGCCCTGGCTTTTAACTCACCATCTCTCAGCAAAACCGCTTCTTGGCTTTGTGGCCCCCTTCAAGTTACTTACTCCCCTGTATGATGGGGATACTCTTAGCTACCCCATAGGAGTGTTGAAAGGGTTAGATGCATCACGTGAGATCATGATTGCACAGAATAGGTCCTCGTGTGTTAGACTCCTGCCTTCTCCCGTCTGAGAAGGTCGCCTCTAATTTCCTAGCTCTGCTGCCTCTCCCCTTTCTGTCCCCTAGTGTTCAACTCCCTGGACATGTCCCGTTCCGTGTCAGTGACGACAGCCGGGCAGTGCCGCCTAGCCCCGCTGATCCAGGTCATCTTGGACTGCAGCCACCTCTATGATTACACTGTCAAACTTCTCTTCAAACTCCACTCCTGTGAGTATACGGGGCTTGATCTCTGGAAACTTCTGGCCGGAAGGAGGTTCACAGCCTGAGGCTGTCCCTGGAGGGAAGCAGCTCCCCCCAGTGCCCTTGGCTTTCTGCTCCTGACCCAGAAGGCCCTGGAGCTCCCGGCTGTCTTGAGAATAGAAGAGCAGGGCCAAGCCTTGCTGTGCTCAGGGAAGCACCTGGCCTGCCACAGCCGTGACTCAGGATGGCCCTCACCCTCCACCTCCAGCTCTACCACGTCAACATCATATGTGTCATGTACGCTGCAGACCACACAGATGAGGACAGACCCGGCCTAGACCCACAGGAGCAAAGGCGGCCGTTTCCAAAGAGTTCATCAACGCAGTCTCTTTGTACAAATGGGTTTTGTGGAGAAATGTAAAATATAAAACAGGGCTGCTCAAATCAATGGAAGGCCACACCTCCCCTAGCCACAGATCCTTGGGATGGTTTCGCGGAATGTATTTTGGAAACTACTGGTCTTGTGGACGTTCTTATCCGTTTATGTGCTTCTTTTTTTTTTTTTTTTTTAGGAATATATATATATATTTTTTTTACATCTTTATTGGGGTATAATTGCTTTACAATGGTGTGTTCGTTTCTGCTTTATAACACAGTGAATCAGTTATACATATACGTATGTTCCCATATCCCTTCCCTCTTGCGTCTCCCTCCCTCCCACCCTCCCTATCCCACCCCTCCAGGCGGTCACAAAGCACCGAGCCGATATCCCTGTGCCATGCGGCTGCTTCCCACTAGCTATCTACCTTACGTTTGTTAGTTGTGCTTCTTATTTAAAACGATGTGTGTGGGTGCTGCTTCCTCAGGGTCTGCATTGTTAAACCATATCCCAGATGAATCTGATGTGGGTGGTCCCTGGGTCACACTGTGAGGTGGCCATCGTGAAGGGTATACACATTCAGAGTGCATGGATGGTGGAAAACCGAGAAAAATCAAGACTCACATGGATGTTAGCAGGTTTTATTGCGGAAGTCTAGGACAAGGGGTACTCTGGAACAGGCCACTGACAAGGAGTAGTCTGGTTATTTAGACCAGAACAAGGGAAGCAGCATCACTGTCATTAACGCAGGAGGGTTTCATGGGAGGGAGGTTGGAATTCCATGTTCAAGGGTTAGAAGGGTTTTGGAGCAGGGGGGCGTGTCTGAAGGAAGCAGAGAGGGTAGACTAAATCCCAAGAAAAGAAGGCAGGCAGTTGCATAGAAGCTCTGAATACAGATGAACTTGTTCCTAAGATACTACAGAACCAGTTGCGCACTAGGACATCCCCACTTCCTTCTATAAAGTGGTGAGTTGTGATAAGAGACAGGTAATTATTTGGGTTTAAAGGCCTTCTTTAAAGGCAGAGCAATACACAAGACCTTC